>NW_020447419.1:3568572-3604447 GCF_003343035.1 Apteryx rowi | reverse complement strand
AGCGAGCGAGCGAGCGGCCCCGTCCCGTCCCGCCGCCGCGTGTAACCGTGTGTAACCGTGTGCGCGGGGGCGGCTTTCTCTCTTGGGCCCGGAAGACACTTCGTCCCGAACATCACCTTCGGCCACCCCGTCGTGGAGAGCCTGCGCAAGCAGCTGGGCCAGGAGCCCTTCTTCGGTAAGGCCGCGGCGGGGGCGGCGGCGGGCGGCTGGGGGCTCGGGCGCAGGGGTGGTCGTGGCTGGGCCTGCTGCGTCCTGCTTGAAGGCGGCTCGAGATGAAGCCAGCTGCTCTTAGGTGGAGCAACAGCTCGCGCTTTTGCTGCGCTCGTAGAGTTATAAAAGTGTGTTTCACAATCTCTGCCCACCGGAAAGCGCAGCTGCACGCTCACCGCCCTGCTGGTAGGAGCTGTAGAGAAGCCAATAGCGCATAGGAGACCTGCTGCAGGTTAGTGCTGCAGCTCCCCAGCGTTACCTCGCTTGCTTACTGTCGTCTTCTGCTCTGCTCCGCTCTTCCAGATATGCATATGATGGTTGCCAAGCCAGAGCAGTGGGTGAAGCCAATGGCTGTCGCAGGTGCAAACCAATACACCTTCCATCTAGAAGCTACCGACAATCCRGGGGCATTGATAAAAGACATTCGGGAAAATGGGATGAAGGTGAGGGATTGTGGGGCTGCAGTAACACACTGTATTTAGCTTAACCGACTAACTAACTCCTTGTATCTGGTAATGAAAAAAAAAAAGAATAGCTTTAGTTCCTGGAAATTACAGATTGGCACCTGCAGTCCTAACACTTTTTGTCCATGGTCTTTAGTTACAGTTAAAAAAAAAAAAAAATCAAAACTCTTTCTTTAAAGGCGTGTTTTTACTGCAGTTGCTCCTACAGATAGACAGCTAATTTAGTTCTTACGAGTTCATCACCAGCTGAAGTCAACCTGACTGTATTTTAGAAGGTACACTTGGAGTTGTCTTTCCTCTTCTGTAGGTTGGATTGGCTATCAAACCTGGAACTACAGTTGAACAGTTGGCACCCTGGGCCAATCAGATAGATATGGCTTTGGTGATGACAGTAGAACCTGGATTTGGAGGGCAGAAATTTATGGAAGACATGATGCCAAAGGTAAGCTCATTTCCCCTGTTCTTATTTATTGAACTTAAAGCTAAGGAATAGTATAGAGTGTAGTGGTGAAGTGAACAAAACCTCACCTCAGTGTAAGAAGCTACATGTTGCTGTAGCAGCTCAGTACAAGATCTTAATGCTAAGCTTTATTATACTGTTTTGTAGGTTCAGTGGCTGAGGACACAGTTTCCCTCGCTTGATATTGAAGTAGATGGTGGAGTGGGGCCTGACACCATCCATAAATGTGCAGAGGTAAGAGGCTGAAAGAGAATGGCAGTCTCAAATAGCATGTTAAAAGACTCACTCTTCTCTCAGAAAATAAATTTTTGGAGGTCTTGCAGTCTGTTTGTTTTTAGAGGGAGCAGTAAAGCAGACTTAGTATCAAAATCCACTTCAGGTCTAAGGTACAATCTTGTGACTTTAATAGTGGCTGCTGAACCCTCACCTAAGCTAGAGAAGTTGTTTGTTTCCTGTATGCCCAGGTTCTAATTGATACATTAAATGGGAGCAACAAGGAAGAAATTCAAGATTTGGGGAAGAGCAGTCTTTTCCAAAATTGATTGGCTGATGTAGTTAGAGGCATGACACCTATGTCCCCAAAGTTGTGCTAGTTTGATCTCCAATCTGGAGTTCACTACCTCATTTTACAGCAAGAAACTCTTAAGAAATGCATCTGTTGCGTGTTACTGAGTGGGTTGTTTAATGTCTTCCAGGCAGGTGCAAATATGATTGTGTCTGGCAGTGCTATTATGAAGAGCGCAGATCCAAGATCTGTGATCAATCTTCTAAGGAATGTGTGTTCAGAAGCTGCTCAAAAGCGGTGCCTGGATCGATGAGACCTACTCAAGCAGTGTTCAAGAAGGCTCTGTGCATGCAGGAGAACCTTTGTTTCTCATGCGTAAGGGAGAGCTGGATGAATGTTAATTATGGAAACTTGTTGCTGCTGAACAGAAGAATCATTCCTTTGCTGCAATGCAGAAAGCAGCAGTGAAAAACATTCTGGCTGTTTTTCAGGGTTGGAAATGCAGTGGTTTGAACCTGTCTTGATTCTGTGGAGGCTAATTTGGTAGTACAACCTGTAATGCTGACTGGAATGAACTAAAATTCAGTCAGTTTTCGCTTGCTAGAAGAGTGTAGCATCACAACACGCAATCTCTTGTGGAAGACTCTAATGAAACTGCCTTCTGCTGTCTGTATTTTGTCATTTGATCTGTGCATTCCTACCAAACTTTTCCAATGGTTGAATTAAACACTTCTCTTGGTGTGGTAAGTCTCTTCTAGCGGACTGTCAAAAATGAGTGGTTTTGGTAGTGGAGTCAGGAAAAGTGCAGCTTGATGGGACTAAAAAGCCCAATGCACCATAGAAATATTTCCATTTTGTTTTTACTGCATAGACCGTAGGCTGTTTAGTACTTGACCTACCTTAAGTCTCACAGCTCAACCTTCAGCCAGGTCACAAACTGGGTAATGATTTCTCATTTACCCTACACATAACCAGTTGAGACAGCTCTAACTGAAATTGTGGAAGTGGTGGGATTCCATGGAAGACTGTTGCTTTAAAAACCTACAGACAGTTGATGTGCTTTATCTTGACCCACAGCCTCTTTACTTAGTACTTGATCACGGAGTAAGAGCTCAAGAGAGTGGCAGACTGGAATGTTATCTATCTGCTCAAGTGATTTCAGTGTGTGCAGGTTGAAATACGTTATGTCCCTGTGTGGCGATGGTTCTTCAACTGTAAAGAAGTTTAATTTTAATTTTAGGTTCTCATACCTTCCATTTGTTTGCCATAATTTTCTAGTGTGTCCTGTTCAGGCAAGTTAAAGGGGGAGAGTTGAAACCCACCAGAAGATGACCTCAGTAGGGTATTTCAGATAGATCTGCTTCCTGTAGCCCTAGTTAGTATTGCTGACTCCTTTAATATTTTATAGTATTCTGCTTGGTATCTTTTTCATCTAAAAGTTGTAATTATAGAAGGGTTGCAAACAATCTGCTGCTCAGTGGCAACAGGCCAGAAAGCTAAAAAAAAAACAAAAACAAAAAACCAATTTCCAGTCCATTTCAATAAGGCCCCAAACAGATCTGTTGCCCTTAGAGCAAAGCAGCATATGTCACCTACCAAATGCTGAGGCAGTACTAGAGTGGATGCACCCCCTCCCACTACACTCAGGAACTGTGAGGTGTCCTAACAGGCCGGCCGGAGCCATGGCCGTAAGCTGGCAGTAAGACAAAGCAGGAACGCTAAGTGCTTGGTCTGTGGAAAGAGACAGCTGCAGTACGGTGTGGGTCACAGGCATCTTAGGTAGAAAGAGTAGGACTAGTTCAGACAATCTAGAAAAGCCTCTCTGCAATGGCTAAACAACTTCTTTTTCCTGTGTGGTTAATTGTGGTTTAGGTGAACAAATGTCTTTGCTTCCTATTTCCACTTTCACCCCCATTTGAGAAGTAGCAAAAGAAAAATGGAGTCATCTGGACCTACCACACTGAAGGCATCTTTCAGAAAAAAGCTGTGGAAAAAAAAGCTTGGCTAAGAAAGGTAACAGTTCAAATGGCTTTTAGATGTGTTAAAGCAGCTATTCCTGGTTCTAGAACAAGCTGTTTAGAGTCTAACATATTGTGCATATAGAAACAGTCTAGTTGCTTTTATTTAAAATGCAGGCTAAGCAGTCACGAAACACAGCTATGCAAAAGGTAGTTCGTAACTCAGAAATGTGGCTTTTCATGCTACTGAAAGCAGGAGGATAACAGTGGCAGTATTCTTGCCTCCTGCAGTTGACCTCAAGCTAATGTGAAAGGATAATCAAACCATTTCTGTTGTCTTTTTGTTTTGGGAAAAAAAAAGTTTTTGACAGTTACTTGCATGCACTATGCTTTGTTCTGAGCAAGGAACCGTAGAGCATGTTTTCTTTCAAAGTGTTTACTCACTTCTTTGCCATTGTTTTAAATCTGGTAGTTTGCACTGCCCTTCTGTTGACTCTTAGATTAGGAGCATTGCGGGAGATAGAAGTTACATTACAGAGGAAAATTACCCAGTTGCTTCTTCTATCTGATCCCATCCAGTTGGGTCTGAACAGTTGTCTACCAGCACTGAGTCCCTTTTATCATTACACCTGAGGTTGAGGTTAAAGCTATTAGTGACCCCAGAGATGAAGCATACATGGAAGTGACGATATTTGTTCTTTTCTTTCTTTAGAATTGTCCAGTTTCTTGCCTTGATACAGTACCTGAAGTAATATATTAGCCTCTGTTTAAGCCTGTCCTCCTACACTCAGTAACCTAACTGCACAGAGGAAGCATCGCAGCTGTAGGACTTGAGCTGAACACTAACATGACAGCTAAATGAGCTGCTTGCATGGCACCCACAGGATCAAACTCAGCCCCAGAGCTCTTAGGTGTTGAAATGCTAAAAGTAAACTTTCAGCAACAGGGGAGAGACCAGACCATGGGTGATGCAGAGTCAGTGAAGTCACACGGGCTACCCAGGCCCAGGGCAGACCGACAGTGCAGTGGCACTCTGCACTGGAGAGCAGGGTAAAAGAAACTCTCGTCTTCGAGTAAGGCTGCAGCTGGCTGTATGCTCCATCCATATGGTGGCATACAGCACATACCGGAGCAATATAAAAAGACTGCAGTAGACACATGCAGAGCTTAATGTTAATAGGGCTTAGAATTCTGTATTTGTACTTACATTCCATTAAGGTCCTGCATGGAGAGATGAAGCAAGTGTTTAAACCCTCATAGCAGCAGGGAGCAGAACATAAGCGGCCTTAAAAAATTCTTGATTGAAAATGGTAAACCAAGCACAAGGGAAGTAGTAGCTTTCTTTGTAAGGCTGCAACACCCMAGTTTCATGTGTGGGGGCCTTGCTGCATAATTTCACAGCCAGCCTTTGTAATACCTTTGGCCACAACATTACAAGCAGCACTGACAACTGTTTTTATAGCTTAACAGCTAAAAGACAAACAGCTTTTTTTGTTGTTTAAAATTTTGAAAAGGAAAAACAAGCAGGAGTTTCTTGCACATTTTACAGCCTCAAGCATGAGCCTAACTGAGCTCTCAGCCTGTTCCCACCATCAGCCTTCCCATGACTCTAATGCAAAACACCAAAGCGACTGGAGGTGAGATCCCAGCTCTTAACAGAGATGGGCTGCAGGCTGTATACTAGAGTACTATTACCAAGTGCAGATGCAGGCAGCACATGGAAAGAAGATGAAAGGAAGGTGATGTCCTGTGACCAAGTTCTGTTAAGCAAGTTTTCTAAACTTGTCCCAGTAGTGAAACAGTGCTACGGAAAAATACTGTACCTCACGGCGGCTGGAGCAAGGACTGCTGCAAGAAGGCTGCACGAGGTTAGGTGTGCTGCGGGTGAGTAGCATAGCCAAGGGCTTCCCAGAAAGCATCTCATTTGACTGCATTACCTAGTGCGCATGCAGGCAGCGTCCCCCACRTGCTGCCCCTGCTTAGATGAAAGGCTGCGGGAAGTACGCAGTCACCATGAGAAAAACAAGTAAGTGCGGCCCATTCTTTGTCACCCCCCGAGCCTCTCCCCTCCCCACTTACATGTGCCTCTCACCTGATGGTAGCAACCTGCACACCAGTGACATTTTGAGAGCAGCTCCTAGGCGGAGGCTTCAGGTAGCAGAAATGCTTGGCGTAGCGTTCTCTAGTTTCACAATTGCGCAGGCAGCTCTTTCTGTGAAGGCAGTCACAGTTTGCTGTTGCAAGTCTAGCCAGCTGAGAGGCAAATGTTAGAGAAAAGATTTCCTACAGTGGAGGGGGTGGGTATGACCAAATAAACATTTTTATAATTTGTTCATTTACAGAGACTTTTTTTTCAGTCTCCTGGCTGCCCAGTCTTTCTTTGCCAAGCCTTTTAATTGCTGTGTTGTGAGGCACTATCTGTTTGACCCGCGGGCTAAGCAAAAGCACCTAAAGCAGGCACAAAGAAAATGTGCTTTCCCTTGCTCATACCAGTAACCACTTGTAGTGACCCCTGCAGCTGGCGAGGTAACAAGCAGCTGCTTTAGCCCAGCACACTGGGGAGTGACCCAAAGGCAACACAGTGATTCTACAGGACAGCACAGCTGGGAACTGAACAGCAACGCAGGAACTGCTTTCCAGTGACCAAACTTGGTCCTTCTCCTTTCTCAATCTTTTTGCTGCCTCATTTTAACACTTTTTTTTTTCCCATCTAGAGAAACACTCTCCCCTTACTATAAAATACTGGACTGCATTTCCATTTCCTGGCTACACCTTCAAGACAACAGCTAAGGCATCCAGCTGGCTGGTTTACTTTGTTCCAGCTCTAAATTGCAGAAACATCTCACACTGCCCCAGGGATCAGCCAGGGCAGAAAGCCCTGACCTTAAACCAAAGCTGTGCAAGAGCTGGTTGGATCAGACTTCCTAATGAATGGATAAAGGTATGGAAGACCTGCAAAGCACTTGAGGCACTTTAGCTTTCAGAAACCATTTCATAACAGCAGACACACATGCAGGAAGAGAGAAATGGGAAACACCTCTGTGCTCAGATGCGGGGTGGGGGGGACCTTAGCCTGAGAGCCCACTAGCTACTGAATGAATCATTATGATGCACCAGTGCAACTTTGGTGTGACAGCAAAGCTTAGTGGCACTGCCCCTTTGGTGTGTTTGCAAAGCCATTCTCAGGGCCAAGCACGTCTCTGTGCCAAGAGGAAGTATTACTGCTATTTCTTCACATCTTTCAAAAGGCCATCAAATTCAGACTATATACACCATATATAGAAATAACTTTTAATTAAAAAAAAAACAACCTTGCATCAAAGATTATTGTATCAGACATTGAGGCAAGATTCAAGTTTAAGACAAACCAGTGTTAAAAAAGTGTTTAAAAAAATAATCAGAATGTGCAATAAACTACAATGTAGCAATAGGTTGTAGTGTTGAAACTTTACTGAACTGTTTTCAGATGTCCAGTGTATATTTCCTGTCATTTTGACAAAAAAAAAAAAAGAGGAGGAAAAAAAAAAAGGAATTGACACTAAAACTGGGTCATCTGTCCAGTGCCATTCAGTTCCAGATATTTCAAGTGGAAGAAAATTTTGCACAAAAACAGAGACTCCTATAAAATTGCCTTCAACTGTCCTCCACAGAAAAACTTCCCATTGACTCATTATACTTACATTCAATGCTTAATCTTTGTTAGTATCTCTTGAGATTGCAGAGGCATTGCAAACTATGCTATTTAAATGCAAGTTTAAACAACTTGCTTTTGTTTCCTCACTGTGAACTGGCTGGGAAATTAAAAGTCTATCTCAACTCACAATGGAAAGCTTTGGGGCTTTYTTCTTTATTGGTCTTCTAGACATCAATAATCTTTTCCTTTTCAGCTAGTCACCAAATGTTGGCATACTTACGAGACTCTTAGAAGGCACTGTACAGAAATTTGAACAAGACTTTGTGTCTTTAACATATTAAAGCAAACTGTTATGAGTCTCAAAAAGTCTTCAAAAAGAGCTGCATCACTGCTTTGACTTGACTCCTCTTTCCTTCTGTTTCTCTATACCCACATGACAACCAGAAACACTACTTTGGAGAAGCAGATATATCAACTATTGAAATACAGTGGACTATTTCTATCTTATTGCTTGAGGACATCTATATGAAACATGCCCTGGCACTACTGAGAGCTGAGTAACACATTTTAAGCTAGATTCAAGACTTCCAGAACTCCTGCTTTCAAACTTATGATTCTTACCTATCCCTATCTTATGCATGGATTATACACATGCATTTAAAGAGAGGCAGAGTTTTGACACAAGTTCATGCCACACAAGAAAATAATCAGAAATTGTCCCTTCTCACTATCTTTTCAAGTAGTTTTTCTGTGTTCAGTTGAAGTTGTTTAAGGTAGATAGCATATCCTGCTGTACCAGAATCCACTAGAACCAGAAAGGCATTTGAAAACAAGCAAAACAAAAAAAGGATGATTATTAACAAAT
The DNA here is from genome assembly GCF_003343035.1 of Apteryx rowi. Classification (NCBI taxonomy): domain Eukaryota; kingdom Metazoa; phylum Chordata; class Aves; order Apterygiformes; family Apterygidae; genus Apteryx; species Apteryx rowi. The sequence goes on along the minus strand of NW_020447419.1, from coordinate 3,596,351 downwards.
GTGGCAATATGACAACAGAAAGCAGTGAATGGTGCCAGCAATTTATGTGCGCCCACTCCCGACATTGGGAATATTAGACTTCCAGCTTGAAATAATTACTTTCTCTTGGGGTTCAGGAAGAAGAAAGTGTTGTCTTTGGGATTTATCCTGCCTGTTACAAAGCAAGAAAGAAAATATATTATGTGCGGCTAACATACAGGTTTTGAATTGTGCTGTCATACATTGTGCGAACAAGAGAGATTTTACCTTACACTTTTCTCCATCTTAATTGGCTTTCTTAATGAACCACATTATTCCCTGTCACCTTTGTTTTCTTGTATTGTTGATTCCCAGGCAAACATTTTCGCAGTCTTCTGGCTCTTCTGTAGATTGTTTTTTTGGTAGATGGCCCTTGTCTGGCAAACCAGTGGGTGTACAAGAAGTACAGAGAGAGTCGCTGGGGAAAGCTCCACTTGACATTTCAGTCTGATTCGTTATTTGATCTTGGCACAGTAAAACTTCTACCTCTTCATCTTTTAGTGGAAAAACTCGAAGTTCCCACAGCCCAGACTGAAAGGAATCAGAAGGGTAGGAGTGGGGTTTGATAAAGAGAAAGAGGGGGAAAGGGATTTCAGTTGAGTCTTAACTGATTTGCTATGTGCAGAATGATCTGCTATCAAAAAACAAATGAGTATCATTCTTTACAATGTTTGCAGGGCTCTTCAGATAAAAGAATATGACACTGCTAGGCACCAGCTGTCCATGTAAGCTGGCTTCATACAGTTTTGAGCTAATAACAGAGCTGCAAKTGAACAGGCACAGTACAGGAAGGGGGAATGCTCTCTTTTTCCATGGTGCCAGACCACTAGGACACCTGTTCTCATAACAATTAAGACTATCTGGAACCCCTGCCAACATCCCTGGGAAAGATTCAGTATCCCTGAATCCAGGCCTGCCATACTCGCCTCTAAAACATGTGCCATGTTTACTGAGCAATGAAAATTTTACCTGTTGACAAATCTTGGACTTCATTCATAAGGGATATCAATCTAGTTCTAAACAGGAGCGCTATGTTCAGTCCACATAAACTAGGGCGACAGCCTGAGATTCTGAGCAAGGAGAGAGGTGGATACATTGAAGTTCTTTGTTTTAGGTTATGATCCAGTGGTCACTGAAGACCTGACCAAACCCGGAAGCTACTAAAAGCACCTACCTTTGCTTCCTGGCTCTCCCCGCAGAGTTGTGCAATCCCTGAACAAACAGAACTGTGGGCTTCAGACGTCAGGTCAGGAACAGGTTCAGGAGCACAATGCAATGAGGCGTAGGAGCTGCCGTGGTGGTCTTTCTGCATTGAATCTTGGCTGTGTCGTCCATCGGCGTTTTTGCTGTAAGATCTAGCATAGGAGCAAAGAGAGGCTTAAGACCTACTCCCTGCCCTTTCACAAACTGGGAACAGTTTAGCTTTTCTTCTCAAAATATTGCTCTATATGTGCTACCTACATTCTACTTATTTAACATAGAAGAGCACATGAAAACACAAGGTGCTCAATAACCTCATGGTACCAAGCCAAAGCAAAGAGTGCTCTGTGGAGGATCTAACAGGATAAAATAGGGCTGGAACAGTCCCGTTCTGACTGCAGACCAGCCAGTGGTTTGTCCTACTCCTGTGCCTTGCTCCGCACGCTCCCCCAGAACTGTAATTTTGGACAGCAGAGGTCAGTGAGCTGTGGGCTGTTCCCACTTACGGGAACACAGCATCTCTCATGGGAGCCTGCAGAGTCCCGACCGCACTGGCAGCCCTTTTCTCAAGGATGAGACTGTGCCAATGCAACTCGAGAAGGAAGAGCAGGTCCTCGGGCGCCCCTCCTCACCTCCACTCTGGATCGCCCCAACAGTGCACGCAGACTCCCCTGGCTGTGTATGGTAGGTACCCTCACTCTCATAAGCAGTCATAAGAATTTTTTGCAACAAAATAACTGTTTTGACCTAGTCTTTAATGCAAATTTGAACTTGATATAAAATACTGAAATGCATTCTAAATGTGAGGTGAAAGCTGACTTGTTCTTTCAGCTAAGTCAGGTAAGTGAAGAAGGGCTCGTTATTACATTCAGTGGCTAAAGTCATAATAAYGGGGAGGGGCACAAGCTAACACTACGAGGCATTCAGTACAGGAATAAATTTTTTTTTAGTCACTAATACTGGATCGCTAATATAGTTATAGAAAATTGGATCACCTGGCATACATGCTTCAGCATTGCATAACTTTCCCTTTTCAGCTACAAAAACAAACATATCTCGTACYGTCCCAGGCAAGCTAATTAATGAGGCTTGCCCTCATTTTCAAAGAAGTTCTCTGTGGCAGCGTTTCTGAAACTGCTGCACTGACACAGACAACTGCAGTGTTTCAATGGGAATGCTCTTAGAGAAATCAGTACACCTGCCTGCTATTCCTTCTGGGCCAGCGGCTCTGCTCCCACAGCGACCACCTTGCTCTCTCTCTTTCTTCATACTTTGCATGACGCAAGGAAAAAACTTCATCTGACAGATCTTCGATCTGTAATTACAAATAATAAGGGATAGCTGCTGCCATAATTATGAACATCACTAAAAACAAAGACAGCTGATATGATACATAATTCTGTGAAGATCTGTTCACTGCACACAACAGAAGATGACACAATGTATACTTGCAGTATAAAGGCACATAAAAACATAAGCATTCAGCTTATACCATGCATCAAAGCTCCCGTATAGGGGATGCTGTCATGTTCAGCTTATTTCGTTGCATGTCTGTGGTTGATTTGAATGGATATAAAAGTTATACCCCAATGTGACTAACAAATTTTTCCCTGTTGTGGGAGACAGAAAATTAAGAGGACAATTATTCATTTGTAAATCAAGTCAGGATAGAAAGCACATTATGAAGATGAGCAGTAACACTAAGAGTTTCCGGAGAACGCTTTAGGATGGGGCTGGGAGGCAGCGCTATTTGCCAGTGCTCTTTAAGCATGGAGGCATAGGCCCGAGATCACCAAGGACAGCAGTAGCTCCACTTCGAGAGTAACTCAGCAAACCTGAGGTGCCGCATTCCTGCTATGAAGCCAACCATAAAATGGTTTCTGCTTTGAAGAGCATATTCTTAGGAAATGATTTGCATGCCTCCAGGACAACTTAACATGAACCTGATGCAAGTGTTTTAACTGCTCAGTCAAACAAGAGCCAGCTTTTTAGGTAAAACTCCTCAGATGCAGATACCAAATCTGACCTTCACTTTGAAATAACTCTAAACTGTGCCAGCAAATGGTCCAGCCCAGAGACCATCCTGCAGTCTGGGGAGTGTGCGTTGAGAGGGGGGGGAGGGCAGCAAAGTGTTCCTTGCCCAGCTGTGTCTAAGCAGCAGCCCTGGTGTGCTGCCAAAGGAAAAAGGAAGATCTCAGCTCTTTCAAAGTGCTCTAAACCACTCAGTGTCTTCAAAGTTCACCTAAGAAGTTTKGGGGGGGGGGGGAGCAGAGCATAAGAGTGCTATAGTTGTGGCTTTTACACCAGCTGCTCCCAATTCAAAGGCAGAGCCAGTCTAGGAATGATGAATTCTTGGCCATAGGAGTTGTGAAGCTGCACTGCCAGATCAGTCCTGGACAACAGAGCCTTACCAGGAACTGGGGGTCAGGGAAAATAAATCGAGTTTTCTATAACAATAAAAKTTTCAGGGCTGTTGTTATACAAGCAATGATGTTCATCACGTGATTTATTTGATAAAATAGGGGATGAAATGCCACAGAGAGAGCCATACCATGTAGGTTACACCGTCAGCTGGAAATTAAATACTCTACTGCAGAGAACTAACAGCCCTGAAGTTTCTGCTGAAACCTTTTCTACATGAGGTCTTGCAGAACTGGAATAGTTCATGATCACCATGGCTACAAATGCAAAMTATTGCAACTTGTTTATGCTGCTCACCTGGCCAGAGAACACATTTCCAACCTAGGCTGCTGGCTGGGAACTAGAGCCCCCCATAACAAAATTTAACTGACTCAATTGAAAAGCCCCAAATGACTTCAGTGATATCTGAACCAGCCACGGGACCCGCCTGCCAAAGCTGGAGCTGGCTGGGTCCTCCCTAACCCAGCACCCAACAGGAACCTTCAGAGAAACAGGCCTTCTTTGTCTGCCTGTCTCATGATTTCTTTTTGAAGACTCCTCATTGTTTTTATTTATTTATGTTAAACACAAACCACTTTGTCAGCTGCTTGGCTCCTTTCATGCAAGTCAACTTAATGGGTTTCCTCCTCTCTTGGGAATTCACCAGCTCTTTAGCTTGGATGGCATCTGTACATTGCTGTATCTCAGTCCAGATTCTGTCTTTCCAAGGTCAATGATGTATAGTGTGAAAGTGAGAATTTTATGGACTACAAAAGTGCTATTCCCACAGGGAAAATTCAGGATTTTTCTGTGTGCTCAGATTTCCTTTGAAGTGGAAACAAAAGATAATTTTGAAAGACAAACTTAGACTTTAAAAATACTTTTCTTAGCAAATTGCCAAAACTTCTTTATGCTGGGAAGAAACTTCATTTTTAACAAGCTTCCTTAAAAAAAAAAAAAAAAAAAAAAAAATTCCAAGTTCACATTCCTCTCCAAGCAAAGAGTTTTGAAAAAAAATACTGAAAATAAACCTAACTGCTCCTTCTCCACAGCTCATATCAGAGATTTAAATACTCGTGTACTTAAAATGAGTTTTTGTCCTAGTCTATTAAAGACTAGCAATTAATATATTTTCTCATTTAAAAATTATTCTTTATTCTATGGATAAAATCACCACGTTACTGCAGAGTATAAGTTCTCTACTTGGATCACTACAGCCTCTGTCCCTCCCCAACTTTGTAAGACTTCACATATTTCTCCACCAACTTTAGGTTAATTTACAGTTACTGTAAATGGAAAAATTTGAAAAATTTTCACTAAGTTTAGTTTGAAAAAGGACAAAGAGAACTGCCATTACTAAGTGGAAGAGTCTGGCAGCGACACTGAATGGAAGTAGTATTGGAAAGGTCTGTTCATGAGGCATGTCTCATGATCTTGCTCAAAGAAAGTCTTAAAGCAAACTAATGTTTGTTTCCCCCCAGAGCATCTAGTTGAGCTACGAGACACTGTACATTCATGTCATATCAGACCAGGAATAGTTTTGAAAAGTTCTCCAAAMAACATAAGCAAAGCTAATTCATCCAAACTACACGTTCCAGCAACAACACAAGAAGCGAAATGATGCAGTCTTATGTTTCAATCTTCCACTTCATGGGAAACAGTCATAAACCATAAAAACACTTATGCAAAACTAATTACAGCAAGAATTATTCCAAAGTATTTGCCATTACTGAAACAAACAACTACAAATAAACTCAATCGTTACTTTACAAACATGCCTTGCCAGAAACTTTAACCTGGGCAAAAGGAATTAAAAACAAAATAAGACAGGAAAACCCATGCCACACCCTTCCACGAATTAAAGCAACAAGAGATTGCAAATCTGTACATACAGACCAGGAAATTCAAACACCGTATTTCCAAAAAATTAAGTATGTTTAGCATGAGCAATAGAACAGACACAGCTAGTAGACTAACTTTTGTATTGCCCAACTTTTTAATGTTTGTCCTGGTAGGGAAAATTTCCAGAAACAAATATTAGGCACCCAAAAAAGGTAAGCTTTTTGTACTCAACTAATGACACTACAAATAGGCCTGATTTTCAGAAAGTGCCAAGCTCACATCCTTAGAAGTGCGGCTCCCATAGAACATGACAAATTTGGGACCCCACATTTTTTTCTTAACTCGTGGAATCGTTGAGTGCGAGTCTATTGCACTGATACAGGCTGTTGCATTGGAAGCCTGTTAATGAAATGAAGTGGGAGAAATCCCTAACTGCTGGTTGATGCAAGGACAACTCCAGAAACTTTAAATTTAGCCACTCGGAAGCTACGCAGAAGTGAAACTACTATACGATACCACCGAAGGCAGCTAGGCAGTGGAAAGCTAAGAGAAAGCTTACTTTATATAAAAGCAGAAAGTACATTTTGTGCTCCGCATCTCTCTCTGGTCCTTCACAGATAATTTACTGAAGCTTGCCTTGATTTCAGTACAAGGAACAATTTCAAGACTGTGAGACAGAGCATGAGTATAGAAAAGGTAATGCTTTTCTGTCATCTTTTTTTCCTTCTCCCCCCCAAGCTTACTCAGTAACAAAACTAACTCAGCCTAAAACCTAAAGCAAAGAAGTGGCAGAACTATGATCAGACAATGCCAAACAACCTTGTTTTCTGTACTCAGAAAGCATCCAAACCACTTAATATGATCCCAAAAGAAAGGAGGAAAAATGGCAAAGGATGATTTAGACAAACAAGATCTTTAGCACTAGTCTCCCCTCTCTCCTTCCATATTGTCTGTCAGTCGCCGGGTAGAAGCAGTGGACCACAGCAGGAGGCCAAGCTGCTTTGTTGTACTACTTTTCAAGTATTTCCTGGCCAAACAAATGAATCACACAGGCTCAACTAGTAATGCCAAATACAAATGTACTGGGAGAGCTACTAAACAAGCGATGAGTGTGCAGACTTTAGAGAGAGACACCTCAAAGTCCATTCAGCTACAAGTACGTAAGACAAGTTGTCTGTATGGCATCCAAAAGCCAGAAAACCCTCGAGTCCTCTCAGCAAGTCCCCTGAAACCCTGGAAAGAGAGAGACAAATCACAGTTGAAACTCTTCTCCCCACAGATACCAGGACAAAGAGAGAGAAATGAACAGCAGGTTCTCAAGGGACAGTGTTCCTTTGCTGCCTTATTAGTTATTCTGCAAATAGTTTAATTAAACATCCTTGCAGGAGCACTCTCCTGTGTTTGTAACTTGACCTTCCCGCTCCAAGAGAAGATAGGGGAAGTTTCCTGCTAACAGAGACAGTACCCAACCAAAAGGCAGTGGTGCAGGTGACAAAATCCGACCACCACCAAGAATTTCACGCCTGTGAGAAAGGGCAGGGACAGTGTAAGGTGTTCTCCTCTTTCAGGGCCCACAGTACAGTGTCAAATACAGAGATAAGCAGCAAAGACCATGACGCTCTCAGGAAAGGAAAGGTTCACTTCCACCTTTACTGAGGAAGCTGTCGTTGACGGAGAGTATATTTCCTACCCCAGGGAGTGGCAGGCATAATAATTTCTTTTTTTTGTTTTTAGCATAATATTCTGTACTTTTAAATAAATGCAATCTTTGCTCTACCACTAAGGCACCTAACCCTGGTTGCAGAGATTCTCTGAAAGTGAAGCTCAGGCAAGATATGCTAGATCAAGGTATGAATGCAAGTCCTGGAGCTACAACAGCTGGTAGTGGCCTATGCAGTGACTGGAGGGAGACTAGAGATATCCAAAGGACAGCAAAACTGGCAGGTTTCTTTTCTGACACTGGGAAAAGACCAGACAAAAAAAAGATGATGAGAAGGACACAAAAGCAGACTAGAGAACAGACCCACTGATAAGTTCACAATTGGCTTAGGAAGTGCCTCAGACCCCTGATTAGGCAAGAGAGGAATCCCCCAACTGGAAAGTCCAGGGACATTCCCCAAAGGAAAGAAAAAAGAAGGAAAAAAAAAAAAAGTGGAGTCTTATGTCTGGAGGAAGCAACAGTAGAACACAATGTGCAAACTTAGCTCAACAGGCAAGTGGGAAACGCTGAAGGTTACACTGTTCCTGACAAAGCAGAAAGAAAAGTTTGCTCCCATCAGCAGGAAACTGAACATTGAGAAGGAACCGAGAAAACCTGCTGGTTCCGCAGGCAAATCACCAGATTACCTCCTGAAGAGCAACAGGCCAAGGGAACCGGCTGTGAAAGAAGATGTGAGAGAAAAACAGCCATTGTAGCACAGGTACCGCCAAAGAGAGCCATACTGGGAGACCCAGCATCAGAGTCCCCTGGAGCTGGGGGCGCTGAGGTCTGACCGAGGGGACCCTAGGGGATCCCTGACTGCGCCTCTGCGCTGACGGCAAGGGATGGATGAGCCAAACGAACGAGTGAACAGGCCACCTCCTGTAGGCCGATTTGGAATTACTGTTCCTCTACGCCTTTGATTCTTAATGGATAGAGTCACACTGATGTCACCTATCAATGGGGCTGAGCTGGTTGAGAGAAGACGCATTTTCACAAATCTGATATTTAATACTTTATTTTTGAAATTTGAAACTTACCCGTATTTTCATTAAGTCACTGACTTCTGAAAATATATACCGGTTATCACCATTTAAAATTGTTAGCTAATTAAAATGCAGCCTACCTCTTCTTCATCTGTATGAGATCTTTCCAAAGGTTGAAATTCAACAACTCTCCAGCTAGAAATGAGACAAGGTAAGTCAAATTAAGTCTACCTAAATGCTGTTTCATTATTTCAACAGTAAAGACGACTCTTCTGTTTCAACACTACATCATCACTCACTCCTTCCTCAACAGCGCTTGTGCTTCAAAAATTCTTTCAAATAAAATAATTTCAATTTAAGGTGCTGAAAAAAACATACCCTAATTTTAAGCTTTGCCTTTTCCAACCCAATATCTAAGCTTTCCTTTTCTCAACACACTAAGCTCTTTGATAGTTTTTAATAATATTTTTAGCTTTTAAAGACAGTATAAAAACTGACATGCAAACTGGAGATTTAAAATATGAAACAACTGCATTTTGCGATTTCAGGTGATTTGCCAGTAAGCCACCGATTTACAGCACAGGAGATCAACTACTCTGTCTTAGAAATCTAAATATATTCTGTGTTTTTCTGTTTTGTTTTAAAGATGAGATGTCTCTAGAATCAAGGATTACAAATAATGGGTTTACACTGTATGGAAAATGTTAAGCTTATTCTACAGTATCAGAATGGATAAAACTTAAAAACATATGCAAAAAAATTTTTTTCTATTCAATTCACTGAAGAAAATTAACTTTCTTCTGAAACATAAAACACCAAAAAGACAGCAATCTCAAAATAACCATTCAGAGAGAGTCAGCCTAATAGCACATGTAAGCCCACAAATATCACTAGAATTAAGATGATATAAACACACTTCTATTTTTAGTCAGCTGTGCATCTGCTGCTGCTCTGTGCATATCAGACTATTTCCCTTGTGCTATCGGCTGTCCATTCTTCCCACCACTCCAGTCTTTCATCTACTCCTAAACACTAATTGAAGTGTGGGGGGGAAAAAAAATCTTAGTATTATGAAATTATCTAACTACATGTTAATGCTATTCTTAATTAACATTCTCATATTCATTTTGCTATCTTTTTGTAAATAAGGAGATCATGAACAAACCTTGGGGTAAGGATTTCTTTATATTGTAGTTTCTCCAACTTTGATGGTGCCACCAGTGACATTGGAATAACAATGTTGTCTATATCGTAGGAGCTCTCACTTCTCAACCTCCTCCTTGAGTTATGCTGTAAAATATTAATACAAGGAGATTCATCAGCTCAAATCATAGGAACCACATGTTAGCTGAAAAACATAAGAACTGCACAAGGAGAAATTCTGCAAACTGAACAGATTTACTAGAAGCTGAATGACTTTTTTAAAGGTGGAACTTCTGAAAGATGAAACAGTTTAAAGATTTGTTGRTTTACTCAATGCTGGCACGACTGTTACTGAAATCAGTGGGAGTTTCTCCTCCCCTGATTTCAGCTACAGTCACTTCTAAATACTTTTGAGARCTTTTAATTTAATGCTACCTTCTTCAAATGTTCTGTCTATAAGGAAGACCTTCTAGGATCCATCTACTAACCCGTAACCCAAATGGTTCTTCAGTGTGATACAGTTAAGAATTCCAATTCCATTGGTCTGCTCATGGAAGGGAAGATAAGAAAAAGTGTGCATTATCGAAACTGCTTGGAGGATGCAGATTTAAACTCAGCTACCCAGTATTCATTCCAGGATTGAAACAGGAGGATTTGCAGAGCACCACTGTACTATTAGGCTTTGTAGAACTACAGGCCTGCCTGAAATCTGAGTATTAAGATGATGATAWCCTTATGAACTGCAAGAAACCAGAGTGTGTTTCTGCATGGACTTCATTGAACCAAAGCTCTATTGTTCCTCAGCAAACTCATATACCAGMGCTTTAAGCAGTAGTTCTGTGCAAGAGGTTTTAAATAGCAAAGATGAGACTTAAAGACTATGAAATTTGAAGGAAAAAAATATTAGAGGCCTAATGCCAATAAACTAAACTTAAAATTCAGGTTTACGATCTGCAAGATTCTTTTACAAGCAAATACCTGTTTTGGGAATGCCACGTATCCAATCTGGAATAAATTACTTAATCTAATCCACTTAATTCACTTTTAAAATGTACTTTATTTTAACACTAATTTAAAGCCATGTATTTCTGGATTATTAATTTGCACAACTCCCTGTTAATGTTTCAGTTAAGACACTGATACATTTTTGGTTTACCTGTGATGAAGTGCTGTGAGTGGGCCTAGACATCGCATTGACACTGGTCACTGCAGCAAAACTGCTATGGGATTCTGGTTCTGCATGTTGAAAGGAAAACGTCTCAAACCTAGTGTTACGTTCGCCTGTCGCAAAAAACAACAACAACAAATATGCGTACTGACCGTTGTCCATTACACTAAAGATATTTTTCCATACAGTAATAGGAAAATCATTTCTAGAAGCCCACAGCTAACCACTTAGATTTAATGAATACTAAAAAAAGCTGTCTAAATAAACACTTGTTACTCATGCTGTCATTGTTGCTCCACAAAACTTGTCCCTCTCCTAAGAAGAATTTCTTCTCTTGGAACCAACATCACATGATCAGACCCTGCTTCTTTTACCGAAGCTGCCGCGGACTACACACACAGCCAGTGCGCCCCAGGGTGCGCTTCCCTAACGGGGCTCCATCTCCCCAAAATACTGGTTAACTGAGCCCTGACAGTTTCTTCCTTGGAAAAAGGACACAATAAAATTGGCAGCAAGGGTGACAAACAAAGTTAGTTTCTAGATCTCCATGTGGGATTTCTTCTAGTACCGGTTCACTGCTCCAGACAGACTGTAATTCTCACCTGTTCTTGTTCAGTCCTAGTGTAAGTGGCATTTAGGGGGATTCAGAAGTTAACCACTGCTGTCCTGCATTCCTACCATCCTTAATTTGCAGTAAGAAAATAGAACTCAAATTCAAGACAAACTAATTTAAGATACAAACAAATAAAAAGAATCAGCAGATTCCAAGATGAAAAAAAAGAGGTAAGACAGATCCTAAATACTGTATTGCATCGTCTGGGTCAAGTACATGAACTCTCCTCTCCCAGGCAGCTCTGCAACTCCTTGGCACACAGCTTTTATTTTTGGCCTTGTTCATCAAGCTGACCTTCCCCCATGGATAATTTCTCCTAGTCAGAGCCCAAATTAGGAATAAATATGTGGTACTACACCCTTAGCACTAATAAGCTAGAACTTCTGCTGCTACTCACAAATACACCACAGAGCAGTTTTCTGGCATGGGGAAATGCCTGAATGTCTATGATCCTTGCGATAAAAGATGACTTTTTTCTTCCATTAACTTAAAGAGCTAAATGCCACTGGCAGAAGACTACATATAACTTCAAAAGGTTTATACCAAAAAGCTTCATCTCTTACTAGCTCCCGAGGAATTCAAACTGCTGCTCTCACTGTGCCCAGCAGCACACCTGGAGCCCGGGAAGCCACGCGGCCGCGAGCAGCAGGGCGCCGGCACCCCGCTTTGGGAGGCTGGAGAGAGGGCAGGAGGGGAAATGGGAAAAGGGGCCCCGGTGGGCGGGAGGGGACAGGGCAGAGCAGCCCCGAGGAGGAGGCGGGCAGAGCGCCAGCGAAGGCTGCACAGCAAAGGGAAGGAAAGGGCTGTAGCGCACAAGGGGAACTGTGCATCGCATTCAGTCTGTCCAAAAACATCTTTTAGTCTCTCCTGTAACTTTTTCATCAGTAGTGTTTGTTTTTTTTTCCCTTTAAATCCATCATAATTTTTGGCTAAATCATCTGTGATCTCTGCAGTAATCCCCATATCCCTACCTCTACTGCAAGATTACACCACCAGCTTTACCTATAAGCACATTTTTCCATAATGTTAACTGATTATTTATGTATTTTAATTCTTTCTTAGTGGAAATTTTAAACCAGTATACTCTGTCCTCTTTCTTACTCTGTGATTTATTTTGCTCAGATCTCTCATGAGGAATTTTGCCAGAAGTTTTCCAAAAGTTCACCCACAAAACTTACAGTTTTATCTGGAATGGAATCTGTTAGGCTTTTAGATTCCAATAGCACGGAGAGGTAAGATGTGATTTTTCTTCACAATGGGACACTAAATTCTCTGTCCCTAAGCAATCATATTACTCTCTGTGGCTCTACAGACCTCTCATGGCAGTTTCTATTAATTTACCTAGTACTGAAGTACAGATTCAATGGCTTGAACTATAAAGATAGCACGGGTGAAAACACTAATTATAAACACTGGCTACCCACAAGTCCTCTTAACAGTCTGGAAGGAAACCAGAACCACAAATGACAGTACACAACAAATGAAACACAGCTGACCAAAGATTCCAGAAATAGTAAATGTTTGGTTGAGCGCATGATTTGACAGATAACTTTGTAATTCAGTCTGTTTCACTGACTACTTAAAAAATAATAATAAAAATAATGGCAACTGGCATTAGAAAAAACACAGCCAGACTGCTAAGCAGTTTCCTTAAAAAGTATTCCAGAAATAACAGAAGCTTGTCTACTTTTGTAATATATACTGAAGAAGAAAGAGAAGGATTACTATGCTTTAAAATAGTTCATTATTTTTATGGTGCTGCAAGTCCATTTCTTCAGTCCTGTAAAGTTTCACAGCAGTATCCTTTTTGAAGATAATTTAAAATTCGTTCTTAAAAGCCCAGTGATAACAAACTCATTTACAGGGTAAGTATTTTAAGTAGTAGTACTATCTAAATACCATTTTTGTCTTACCTACTGCTGTCTCACTTAGGTGCCTTTTCTTTCTTCCCTCTGACAGCTGGTCAGATGTTCCTGACACTGACTGACACTTGGAATTATATAAAGAGCCACTGCTCCATTGTTTGAGAGAAACGTTATGTTGATTGTAGTCTACAACAGAAAAAGCATGTATTAAGTTGAACATTTATTTTCCACTAGTACAATTTACAGACAGTCTAAATTGGAGAACTATTTATAATGGAAAAAGCAAAGATCCAAGCAGTAAACAATACAGCAACCAGGCATCTGTGCACACAGAGAGCCCCCCGGCCAAGTGCTCCCCACTCGGCCTGGTGCCCTCCTGCGGCTTTGGTGGACTTGGGTCAGTGCAACACAGATATATTTTTCAACTTTTTCAACTTTTTATCTAAAAAAAGAACATGAAGAAACAACCCCAGTGCAATCAGAAAATGAACCAAGTGGCAAGTCAGTCAAGTAACCTACGAAGGTCTTCATGCGGTAAGACCCCTTCTGTTTCTTTTTCCTAAGACAGATGCTCACCTCACTTGCCATGACTGGGAAGGACCCAGTTCCCCAATCCCACCAGCCTCGTCCATGTGCCCGAAGTGCTTTGCTCCATCGGGGCCCTGGTGGGATTCTGCCGTTGCTAGTGGGCTGGCATCTCCTCCCGCCACGCTGCACGGACACCTGGCATGGCCTGTTCTTTCATTTTTATACCTCTAGTCTATTTACTAATAAAAGCAACTAAAGTGGTACAATCCCATACTATGAACCCAAGTATACAAAATTCGAGGACAAACTCAGACTTGCATAGTTTGGTTTTGTTCAGGAATAAACTTTCACCTCTGATTGATGACGGTACAGTGGATATACTTATTTTTTATTTGCCCAGAGCCTAAATATGCATGTTTTACTCTGATGCAGTGCATTCTGGGAAGTGTTCTTTTCTGCCCTTCCCAATCCCCTAGCCAGTTACCTTCTCCAAAAATCTGCTTTGTGATAGTTTATAAATCAAAACTTCTTCAGGGCAGAAAATACTGGTAAACTAACCAAAAAGAGTCTTGCAAACATATTTTGCCTTACGTACCATTGTCCGGAGACATTTTAAACTCCACCCCCAGAGACGGTGCATCAACAGGTTCTCCTTTAATGTCATCCTTTCTTAACAACGTTTCAAAATACACGTGAAGAGGAATATCTAAAAACAAACAAACAAAAAACCCAAAGGAAAAAGTGTCTATATGAGAAAGATGGCTACCTATGAACCAGTGAATTATTCATCAGTGCTAAATGCCTAGGAATCGATTGACGCAAGGTTATGTAATATCCTCTACGAGCAACATAGCTGCCTTGAGTCCTTCGGCTCCTGAAGGACAGCAGCGCAGAGTAACTCCTGAGAGGACTGACCGCCTGTCTGTACGGCAGCAGTGACTTCATACAGTCAAACTGAAGTCAATACAGGAGAGAACGGCCTGAAAACGGAGAGAGCCGCAAGGAAAACCCAATCATGGCACCTCAGAAAAGCCAAACCAGACAGTTTGGAGATGTGGTTTTTGCATATGTAAATCAAAAAATTTGAGGCAAGGTAATTCCCAGCAAGATAATTATTGCATATTTGCTACCCTCCACTGTAGACAAAGCACCTGTAGTATTTTCTATCAGGTATCTAAGACAGACAAGTACTATGCAGAATAATCTCCATTAATTGCCTGGAGGCAAAAACTCCTCGTTTTTATTAGTGTCAGAGACATTAAGAGGAAATACGTCATCGTAAGAAGCAGGCTTGACAACTACTAAATCCAGAATGAGAAAGGGACTGAGGGCAGGGCCAAAGGGGAGGCATGAAACCACTGTTATTTACATACAACCTTAGCCTCATGTGCCCCGAGGACTTGCCAGAAGAGGAACCTTCAACATACTTTGCTAACTAGAAAGAACAAATTATTTCAATTTGATACTGATCTAACCAGATACTTTGTCACAGGACTAAAGGTGACCTGCAAAAGGTTTTTTCTCCCCCAAGGTTTTTGGCTCTTTTCCTATTCTACATCTGCATGAAACAAAAACATTTATCAGTGGGGAATGCTTTTCAGTGGGGAATCACCTGGATGTTTCAGAGATTGTTTATTATGTGCTCATACACCTTAATTAAAAGGGCAGGAGCGTTTGTTCCAGTTAAACCACAGGCTATGTGCAGAAATACCAGAAACACCTCCCAAACTTCTTAGATACAAACTACAATTTTTCTGCTATTCAGGCGCAAGTTTAAAGAGGCACTTTTATGCTCAAGGTTTGCTGCAACCACTCACATACTTTCTGGTAAAAACCCTTAGTGAAGTGGAAACTCTGAAGGGAAGACTATGAAATGTAACGACAGTTACACTTCCAGAAGCAAGAACACTAGTGAGTCAGTCCAACTGCACTGTATTACTAGGTTACCTGCAAATTGTGATTCTTCCTTTAAAAGTAAAGAATAGGTACAACAGAGAACAACATCTGCATCTTGAATCTGAATCCCTGTCTGCTCTTCAGCTAGGTGGCAACACTGCAGATACTCTTCTCTTTAACCTGCACGTGAGCCGTAGTGGACCTGCGAGAGTGGAGACCTGCTACGGATTCCCTGTCCACACTTGCTCTTTTCTGCTGGCTGCTGAAGAGTTCTCCAAACTGAGGACTTGCTTCAATCCCCGATTCCCTTATTCCAGGATGGAGTGTATACACTGTCAATCTGGGAAGACAGTGGGTTTGATTAAAGACTCGAACAGTTCCTCAAAAGTCCCAGCCTCACATTCAGGATTACTCTGTGGCAAAGAATCCTCTGCAAAATAGCAGGGTTCCTGTACTGGTCAATAACTACCTGGAAGTAGGTTTTTCCTATGGCAAAAATCAAGACACGTGAATCCCTTCTGCCGAGAGCAGCATTTAACATGCTGTTTTGAAGTCTCAAGTGTTGTCAAGTCAGCTGCGCTAGTTTCAAGGCTAAGAAGAGTCAGAAACAACATCTGCATTACTGTTTAAAAAACATTTAAAGAATCAGTTTAGAGAAAAGATGAACTTCAAAGATCACCAAAAAAGCTGACTATCACAAAAACAATTAGAAAAACTAACTAAAGCTTTTGGGGCCTACAGCAAAGGGCCTGAACTGAAAGCCGCTCATGAAAACAGCAGAACAAAGATATGCCATTCAGTGGGCAAAAGCACTTTCGAAGGGACTACCACCGACTCAGAGGGTTGTGATCAGCAGCACAAAGTCCAGCTGGAGGCCAGTCACTAGCAGTGCCCTCCAGGGCTCAATGCTGGGGTCAACACTGTCTAACATCTTCATTAATGACCTGGACAACCAGACCAAATGCACCCTCAGCAAGGTTGCTGATGATACCAAACTGGGAGGAGTGGCTGATACACCAGAGGGCTGTGCTGCCATTCAGAGAGACCTGGACAGGCTGGAGAGTTGGACAGAGAGGAACCTCATGAAGTTCAAAGGGAAGTGCAAAGTCCTGCACCTAGGGAGAAATAACCCCATGCACCAGTACAGGCTGGTGGCTGACCTGCTGAAAATCAGCTTTGCAGAGAAGGACCTGGGGGTCCTGGTGGACAACAAGTTGAACATGGGCCAGCAATGCACCATTGYGGCAAGAAGGCCAACAGTATCCTGGGCTGCATTAGGAGCAATGTCACCAGCAGGTCGAGGGAAGTGATCCTTCCCCTTGGCTCAGCACTGGTGAGGCCATCCCTTGAGTGCTGTGTCCAGCTTTGGGCCCCGCAGTACCAGAAATATACAGATTTACAGGAGCAAGTCCAGTGAAGGGCCACTAAGATGATTAAGGGGCTGGAGCATCTCTCATGAGAGAGCTGGGACTGTTTACCCCAGAGAAGAGAAGGCTCAGGGGGATCTTATCAATGTCGACAAATATCCGACAGGAGAGTGTCAAGAGGAAGGGGCCAGACTCTTCTCAGTGGTGCCCAGCGACAGGACAAGAGGCAATGGGCACAAACTGAAACACAGGAAGTTCTGTCTGAACATAAAAGCACTTCTTCACTGTGAAGGCRACTGAGCACTGGAACAGGTTGCCCAGAGAGGTTGTGGAGTCTCCATCCTTGGAGATATTCAAACCCCGACTGGACACAGTCCTGGGCAACTTGCTCTAGGTGACCCTGCTTGAGCAGGGGCGGGGGGTTGGACCAGATGATCTCCAGATCTTCCAACCCCAATTATTTTGTGTGATTCTGTGACTCGATTAGAAATAAAGTAACCTGAAACATGAAACTGCTTTCAAATATTCAGCGTGCTAGAGAAACTTTGAAACTTGTTTTTACAACTGTATTTTTCATAATTCGTTTTTCCTCAAACTTTAAACTCTGCCCATTACTGCATAGAAGACCTACGCAGACAGTGGAAACTGACTGCTTGCAGGTGATACCAAAACAAAACATTGTGAAACAGGCAAAACCACCTTAACCAGAAAGTTTTCCCTGGCCAGTCTCTTTTGGTTGTAAACATCCTGCCGGAATGTGAAATCTAGAAGATGTGTTTTTCAAAAGTCAGGATGAAGGCAAGATGTTTATTTAGTCTAAACTCAAGTATTTCATCAGTGTGAAGTCTTCTATAAGAGAAGTAAGTTCTAAAATCACTCAAACAAAAGTTAGCCCATGAACTCTACAACTCTCACAAACACAGAAACCCTCCGTTAGAGGCATGGAGTTGGAGTTACTTACCTGAAGGGAATGATAAGACCGGATGGAAAGAAGAGTCCAGCTCTTGCACATAATCTAGTATTTTAGATGCCGTACCGTCACTATCGCTCAAAGGTGAGGCTGCAGCCATATACGGTAACTGAGTTTTATACGTCAAGGAGGCATCTCTAGATGGCAAAGTCTGCAGGGATACACAGAGACAAAGGTTAACTTCTCCTTTACTCACTTCCTCAAACTGGACCAGAAAAAACAGCACCTCAGTAAGTGACACTCTTTGCTATGTGAATGGGAAAAGTATTCCTACAAACCTGAGCTGGTCTAAATATGAGTAAGTATACTTATCCCAGACCATGGTGCACCATACAAAGAATAATAAAAATAAGAAATACCTTTTATTTAGGGCTAGCAAACAGTTCCCAAAGCTTCCAGGGCAGAACATAACTGTTACGAATCATTATTTTGTTATATCCTAAGACCGACAAACGCCTTAAAATTCCCAGTCCAGTGCAACAGGCATGATACAGATACACAAACAATACTAATGCAAGACTAAATACATGGGTCTTCTCTGCTCATCCCCTTTGATGCCCTGAATTCCTTAGTATCTCTATCTCTAGACAGTTTGAGCTTATAAATTTTAATGCAAGACACAACATTAAACATTTTGAGCACACTGTGTATTTACACAAAGCGGGAGAGCAAAGTCCTTACCTTGTTATAATTTAAATGTCAGATAAGCAACGCAAACAGAAAAGATATAGAGCAATAAATATAGGAGAGGGATGGAGTAAGGATTGATTAATATGTAGTAAGAGGAATCATATGAAAGAGGAGAGCTGCAAAGAAAGACTTATTTAAGCTGCTTGTTTGCAAGGCACGTTAAAGTATGGAAAGCATACTTCATGCTTGTGATGGACTGCACAGTAGTGGTAGGGGCATGGTACCAAGAAAATAAGGCAGAAGGCAGGGTGAAAATGGAGAGAAACAAAAAGCAGGATGTGGGCAATATGCTGAGCTCTGACAGAAAGAAGGAAAGAACTGAATGTGAAAGGATACAGGGCCGTAGTCAAGAGAAGCCAATGCAACAGAACGAGCTACAGAAATACTGCAGGGAAATAGCGCTGCTTAGGCTACTTTCGGCCTTACTGGATACTAACAGCAGTAGCCCCAAAGGTACCGATGTTCTTAAGGGCTTCCACTGCCATGTGCAAAAAAATGGCTTTTGCTACTTTGCCAAAGGCTACGAAGCTCAAAGGCAGGAGGGGAGGGAGCGGGGGCACAGGGGGGCCGACACCGTGCTAACTGCCAGGTTTATCATCCCCCGGAATGAGATTTCAGCTTAACAAACAGTATGAATGAATACAACAGCGGAATTCTTGATTTTCTTATGATTTTTACGGAGCGAAAGGGGAACATCTAGCAGCTGCAACAGAGGCGAATGATCAAATGAACCCTACTTGTATTTTTAGTAATTCTACGTTCTGAATCCAAGAAATCTCTTTAGCTGTTTCTTCCTGCCTGAAATATTCCTGCCTGTACTCGAGCAATGTCACTCATCGGTTAGTGACGCGGTGATTATACCCACAACCTAACCGCCCCCTCTGCTTACTGAAACCAGTGCTCTGTCAGGCGGCATCAGTATTCATAACACGCTCCGCAGGTCAGAAAATACCCCATAAAAATGTTCTCTTTTCCCTCTCCTCCCTTCTTCTCAGCCACACAGTTCCCTGCGCTGGTATTTTATTGCAGCCTCTATTAAAGTCATGTAAGTTGCACGTTAGGAAGCTGGAGCAGGGGAGAGACCCTGGGGTGGGGGGAGTTTGCTTCACAGTTTGTTCAAAGGAAAACATTAACAGCCCTAAATCCACCTTGATCCCCCTACAGAGGTTTACAAAGAAGTACTTCCAACTTAATTTGGACAGAGTTCTTTTCTAACCCAGGACTCCTTCGAATCAGTGCTTTGCTATTTCCTGCGACAGACATAGGGGACTCTTCATCTGTTTAAGTTTAAACATCCACAAAGTGTTGGCAGAGCCGGGACTTGTGTTTGGAAACACTGGAAGGATAAATTTGAAAGCAGATTTAATGCTTCTCATTCTATGGCCCATTAAACTAAAGCTTAAATAGCTTTTAGGTAGTTGCTCTACCTTCAGTATAGTAAGGGTTTGCTTTTCAAAACTGCAGAAAAGCATATTTCCCCTCAAGATTGCATTTGTTCTTCAGAAATGAGCCAGTTTCCCCATGGTCCACTAATTAAGCAGCTACTGCACCCTCTGTGCTTGAAGGTTTTTTTCGTTCGTTTTTGTGTGCAGTTTTTTTTTTTGGGGGGGGGGGGTTAAACAGAAATGAATCCACATTACAGTAAATCATAAATCTTGTTCTTTAAAAAAGAAAACCCAAAAGGATTAGACCTACGTATACTGAAATCCAGTCTTTTAGTTCTGGCTTGCTTTTTCTTCACTTTATTCCCAAACACATTTAGAATACAGCTTATAGCTAAGCCTGCTCCAGAACATGCATAATATGGTTAAATAACCTTCACTGTCTCAATCTATTTTGAAACAGTAACAAAATCCAGTTGCCAACATTTATAAATACCAAATTCTTTTCCTCATGTTGTATGTGGTGGGAGTTACAAAACTCTATGCTTCAATTTGTACATTATTTCCTTGAATGCTCTGGCATCAACATTTAAATAATTACATCTGTCATTAAGTCAGTTCATCATTCAAAAGAAAATACGGACTTACACTGAAGCAAGAGCTATTTTATTTTAAATGCCTGTGAAGTTGCTAGAAATGAGCTAAACAGTCTGGCAGAGCCTGTGCTCCTAGCTCTGAGAGCTGCTTTAAATTTCTGATGGGGTAGTTTTCCACTGGAAAATGCTGAAACAGTGAAGTCATGATATTTGTCAGGAATATTGATTTAATCAACTCTTGAAGAAAAAAAAAAATTACTGAAGCACTTCATCCTGGAATGAAAGCACGTTGCTCAGCCAAAGAAAGTGCTTCAACCTTATTGAAACAGCACTGGAGAACTTGTTTATTGGAAAACTGCGCTCTGCCAGCTTCCGCTTCAGCACGGAACAGAGTCTGCAAGCCAGCGCGACAAAACAGCCCCGCAAAAGAAACACCCAGCCACAGCAACGGCAAGTGGTTTCGAGAAACTAAGGCGTACCATCTTTGGAGGAGAGGCCTCCACAGCAAGCCTGGCTACAGCGGCAACCCCTCCGAAGGCCAAAAAAGGTATTAGCAAACTCTTATCAAGTTTCCTCTGCTACGCTCTACCTTGCACGTATCTCCTGAAACTCTCTTCTTCCCCATTGAAATACCAAACCTCATGCTTCCTGAGCTTAAGTAGATATGAGGAATAATGTTACATTAAATTGATTCTATCATGGAAAAGAAAATACACTGTACTTAAGAGGAAATTAGAAGCGTGCAACCTTTACATTAAAGAAGGGCTCTGTTTTAAACTTCATAAGGAACAGTGGCACCAGCAGAACCCAGCTTTCGATAGTATTATGAATTTTAATCTTCTTGCAATCTGTTTTCTTCAGCACTGTTTTACTGGGTCACAGAAAATATAGTGAGCAATTTATGTTGATATTCAAAACACATTCTTGCACTTGCCTGTGACAAATTGATGCCTTAGTCAAAGCCCGATTAGCTCATGCCTCTCTTCCAGAAGGACCAGAAAGCTGAACAGTGTCAGAAACCATTCTTTGTACTGTGAAAAAAGTTTGCTTCTCTGAAGCAAACACTTATGCCTAAGTGTAACAACCCAACAGAGAGCCGCAGTTCAACTGCACCAATATGTACGAATCCAGTAAGTTAATTAAGTTAGCTCAAATATACTCCACTGAATACCTGTCACGTCTGCTTCTGATTACTTTTATAAGCCTGAAAAAGACAAGGAAAAAGCATCTATTCCCCCCTGCCAAACACATACACTCAGCAGTTCACAGCAATATCAAAGGGGAGGTTTCCCCTTCAGTATAAGGGCAAACGAGCAGAAAACTAAGCGCAGAGACTTAATCATGGGATCCGAGAGAACTGCAGTATCGATGACTCTGAACATTGCTCGTTTTTTATCCTCTAAAAGCAACGCGTACAGCTGCATCCACGCACCTCAAACAAACCGAGCACCAAGTCAGCGGCTTGCTGCTGTGCTTTAGCTTTAGAAATTGCCGCAACAGCCAACCCACTTCTTCCCGGCCTCCCTCTTCTGCACGTAACCATCTGCTCTGAGCAGAGGTGCAGCCCTCTGACAAAGCATACAGTTAAATGAAATGCTTGTATTTCACAGGCTAAATATCAGGCGTTCCCTAAACTAAGTACGCAGCTTCAGTGCGGAGCGAAGGCAACGTGCCACACACGGGTAGGGACAGGTTACCCCGAAAGCCCCGAAGATCATCCCTCGTCAGCACGGAGCGGGAGGAAGGCGACAAAGCCTCGAAAGCATCCCTACACGGGAAGGGGCATAGCAGGCGAGGCCAGGGATACAGACCGCACCGCGCACCCTCCCCACCAGGCGGGGTTTCCACGGATGTCGAAGGCACTGATCCTTCCTGCGCTCTCGCCCGCGATCTACAGATCTACAGGAGGGGAAGGCGCAGTGATGCAAAGGGCCCCGGGGCGCGAAGGAACCGGGCTGCCTCCAGCCCCTCCGCCGATAAGGACAAAGCGGCAGATCCTGGGGCAGACACTCGTTTTTCCAGGAACAGAACTGGGAGAAATTGACTTTCGTAAAACATTAATGACAACCTGCTCAGCATCCAGCTTGCCTCAAACTCAGTTTTGGGTCAGTGTCATAAAAGGATCATAACTTCTACCCTTCTCACAGGCCATCCACCTCGCAGGAGTATAAATGTAGTTTAATTTCTTTAGTCCTGCTTTAAGCCACTGAGAGATGGACTTTCACCTCCTCTGGGAGATGCACGCTGTATTAAACATCCCGAAACAAAGACCTTTTGTTCAACTCACAAACTGACTGGAAATCGAAGTTAGTGTTTAATCGTTGACCAGTTAAACCAAAAGGGAGAAGACTTTCTAACCCACAGGGATACATTTTGTAAAAATGCCAGGTAGAAATGAAGAGTAGATTTGATCAGTAAAACACTACAAAAATATCATAATAAGCTAATGCTCCAGGACTGTGAAAAGCCTACCTCAGGCTCATCGTTCTGCAAAAAACCAAACTGACGTTTCAGGGATCGGCTAGCTTGCCGTGAACGTCTACACAGGCCGGACTCACTTCCACTGGCGATACTGCAGTCTTGCGAGACCAGCAATGTCTCCCCTTCTTCCTCCCCAGCAGACAACGGTCTCGTCACACGTTCGCAATAGCTGGATGCGTGGGAATTCTTTTTTGCTTTTCAGAATAGGTGTTTTTGCTAACAGAAGAGGTTTTGTGGTTTTAATTCCAAAGGTAAAACAGTAATTTTATCAACTATTACTTTCACTTCTAATGTGGTAAACCATACCCAAGGGATTCTCCTCCCCAGCCCGGGAGACCGACCCATCCACAAAGGTATCCAGCTACTCTCACTGCAGCGGGATGCATCCTCTTCTCAAAACCAGTCTGCGGGAGACTTGGCAACACAACGACATTCCTTGTATTCATTGCTTTTTAGAAGCCGGCTAGGCCACGAAGCTATGCAGAAGCAGGTGGTGGAGCCAATATCTAGGGATAACAAGGAGGGGGATGAAAACCAGCAGACTGCTTTCAGTGCGACTGAAGGGAAACGGCTGCTTCACTATGTGAAAGGTGAACTTTTAGCTGGCTACTGAATAACATGTTTGCCAGTTACTACCCTAGGGAGTGGGGTTTTTCTTCCTCCCCCCCCCCTTTAATTTACAGACTGAGTGAACCAGAGAAAGCAGTAACTGATAACAGCCACAGAGAACTCACCTGCATCTCCTCAGATACAAATGAGCTACAATAAGGACAATACAGTAGATGAAATGAGATTATTTTCTAGGAAGCAGGCTCTAAAAGAGTTTGCAAACAGTTTTTATAGACTCCCTAACAAACATATCACCTGGCAGAAAATGGGGTGCAACTTCCCCAATATGTGCATTACTCTGAGTAACTTCATGTCTGTACACACACTTCTCTGTGTGAAATAAAACCGAAGAAAACTGGACAACTCAACTCATTGGAGGTGAGAGTGAGGGCACTCTCATTTCCTGCAAGTTTTGGTGCTAACTGTGGATCACTTGCAGGTAACAGACATTCAGCAAACATAAAGGCTCTGCTATGCTGGATATAATACAAATTATATAAAACATACTTTTCCCTAGAAACTGAAAACCAAAAGACCTGGTCTTTGTTCTCAGAGTCCCATATGTATTTATCGCAGGGCATCCAAAAAAAATATCACCAGCTCTAAGCATGCATTAAGAAAGTAGTGGGACACACACAAAAAAAATGAATCATAGAACTGGCATGGAAATTAGATTAAAGTAAGAAACCCCAAACCTAGAATTAAATTACAGTAGCTGGAAATTTAAAAAAAAAACACAAAAAACCAAAAAAACCCAAACCACTGAATGAAAGCAGATTCTTACGCTCTCACTCAACTGCATCAATTGGAGTTCTATGAGGAAAAAAATATGCTGATACTCAACTGCAAGAGCGGGCAACATTATCCCGATTGTTTGCTTGTGGTATCTAAAATGCGAGCTTTTGCACCTCTGTGCCGAGCTCTCAGGGTGCTGGCGCATCTCCAAATTTGAATTCCAGCTTTCAGCATGTGCCCCAGGCCACACAACCATGTTTTCCTCCAGCAGGTGGAGATGCAGAATGCAATGAGAATTTTCAGATGAAAAAAACCCCACTGTGCTCCACAACCTTGCAAAGAAAAGGGCAGGGCCAAATGTGAGTGTTCAGACCTCATTTCTCTATTACCATTTACAGTCGTTCATAGCTGTATAATGTTTTAGTAAATTAAAGCACTACCCAGCCCCAATGACATCTCTCAGTGAAGCAAGACTGATCAAAAGAAGTGAAACTAGTGTCTTCAGTTAGGATGTTGTATAAGAAACTAACACAATGTATTGGCAAAACAAATGGTATTGCCGGAAAAAAATCTGCCACAAGCCACACAAGATAAAATACTAGCAAAGAAATCATCAGGACATGTCAGCTAAGCAAAGACCCCTCTCAGCCCGAGTAGTAACAACTCTTGTACCTGTTGGCTGCTTTTAAGCAAACTCAGCCTAAGTTTTGAGATCTCAAAGAGAACTTGGTTCCTTCAGGTTTCAGGAAAAAATAGCTAGAGGTAGAGATATTTAAAGTTCTCACTATAGAAAAAAGTATTTGCAGGAGCTCCAAGGCATTAGACACCGGAGTATCCACAGTGGGTGGAAGAACTGTAGTAAACGCAAGAAATGTGGGAGAGATTGGAGCTCATGCCTTTTTGGATGCTAAAATCCTCAGACCAATCTGCTACTCACATAATTACTTGGTTTTAATGTTTTGATATTCTTTGCCCTCTTTCTTAGTGTTAAAACTAAATCATGTGCATTTTACAGGAGACGACAATAACCCAGAGGTTGTTTGACCCACCATCTGTAGCAGTGCGGGCAAGGAGCAGCTCCAGCGTTTCGAAGGAAGCACTCTTGGGCTTCCAGCCCTGCCTGCGAGCACGCGTTCCCCCACCAGCACGCGCCTGCAGTGTACTCACTTGTACTACCCCGCATGTGAGCTTTTAATATTCATTCAAAAATCATGCTGAAGAAATGTGCAGTTACAATCATGTCGTCTGTTCTGCAGCACAGACTGTGATCCCAAGGCTTATTGTGTGTGTGTGTGGATTATTTTGAGAATGGCTTGTGCACTGACTCATGGTCAAGAAATGGCCTAAGCTCTTACCAAGCTATTTAGATAATGACAGAAGAAAGATGCAAAACAGATCCCACAGCCAAAAGATGACTCACGGCTCAGCTGTGGTACTTAGTCATTTCAAATTAGGGGACAAGAGGATCTGGCCCCAAAGGATGTTTCAGGTTGCTGAGAACCCTGACTGGTCACAGTTAAGGCAAACACCCTGTATCCTCTTTTATTTATCCCTGCTGTAGGCTAGATATTGTGTTGATCTAGCAGGTCTTCTAGAGTTTCAGGACAATTTCAGGGATTCATTTATTTTTGCAACTGCCTTTTGCACGAGTTCTATGTTTTCTCTTAGATGCTACTCTGTGTAAGCATTACTTAATTACAGGAGTATGTGAAGTCTTCAGAAAAGAAATACAGCACAGCAGAGGACAATACAGGGCATCTCTCAGGAGGCACGGGGAGGCTACTAGGTCACCCAGAACTCACTTTTGACAGTATTGTGAATGTATGCAGCATGGCAGTAGACAGGAAAAAAGTGTGGCTCTCTTCCCAGCGACCTTATGAACTGACAGATGGGATAGCAGCTCACAGTTTCATACTTTCCTTTTCCTAACATGGTATGGGGGTGGGGGGAAATCAGCTTCCCCAAAAAATCTGAAGGGACATGAAGGACAAAATTCTGAACACCATTACACGAACAAAGGGTACATACACTCGTCCTTTCTCCCCAAATAACAAATTCCTCAAAGTTAGCCTAGCACTTCTTAATCTCCTTAAACGGGGGAATTCTGTGTTTCGATGCAATTCTCTAGTCAGAATTCTTCAGCCATCATTTGCTCAGACTACTCCTCCGAGGGACGTCGCCCACAGCATCGCCGGGCACTCTCTCACCGCAGGTTTGCGCCAGTCAGCCAGTGCACGAGGGAGCGACCACGCGAAGACACCGACGCAGGGGCCGAGGTGCTCAGCAGGTTCAGTCTTCTCCTTGGACCTCGGCAAGCTGGTCCCTCTTATCTCCCCATCTGCTTGTTTCAGACCAATTTTCTTAAAGATATGCGAGTACCAAGGCCTATATACATATCTTAAACTAGAAGAAATATGGGAGGAGCACTTGCTAGAGACAGCACAGTAACATTACCCTACAAATCCAACTACTTCCCATCCTGCTAAGAAGAAACTCCTTTTCCATGTAAGGCTAGAGGAAATGTGCTGGACTATCTATTGGGAGTATAAATGCATCTTCAAAGAAAAATAGCTATCGACCCCAGAGGCCATTCCCCATTTTGCAGTCCTGTCCTTCCAAATCTGCCTAACGTGGCAATCGGCCTGGGCTGACAGCCAGCGCTCTTCCATTACAAGCCAAGCAATCTCATCAGCAGATGGGTAACCAAGTGTAGCACGCGCAGGGCTAAGGAAGCAACAAGGCCTGTTAGGCTACTGAAAGAATAAGATTTCTTGCAGGAAAAAAAATACACTGATGATGGCTCTTAATTCAAAGACTCGATATGCATTTAAGTTAGATTGTCAGAACATGCTGAAAGTGTCCAGTCTAATTGTATCACTTCCCCCACAGGATCCCTGTTATTCTGTTTTTAAACGAACACTGCATAAGAGCCTTTGTTCACTGCTTTACCTTAATTTTGAAAACTTTAATTGAGTTTGGCGCTTGCAAGAAGTCTGAAGCCGACAGCTTCATTGCTGCCACCACCTCTTCTCTTCCGCAGGAATAGGAGCAGAATTGGCAGCACGAGATGTGGTTCTCCCCACGGCCCTTCGGTTAACTGCCCCATGGAGAGGGCTTTACAAAGCAGAGCATAACCACAGGTGTCTGTGCCGAGAGCTCCAGTTAGCATAAACTGCGATAATTGCGATGCATCTCAGCGCATACGTTTCCATAGCCCATTGCTGGTGTTGGGGTTATCTGATCTTCAGACACCCCAAAGATGCTGAGATCCGGAGGCAATAAACAGAACGCTAAGCAAGAGGCGCAAATTAACATATCTCTCTTTCGATCCATAAGGTCCGTTATTAAAACTTAACAATTGTAAAATTGAGTTTTAGGTATTTGGAAAGCAATGTAGACATTCCAAAACTATTAGATTCTGGATCACAGCACTGCACGAAGAATATCTAGAAGCTTTATCTATGCCCTAAAAGTCCAGAATTTTAGACCAGAATTCCTTTACATGGAGGAAATCTTCAGCTTCCATTTAACCTATGTAAATAGCTAGGCTCCTCTCTAAGTATGGGAGTGTCTTGGGGTTTTTTTGTGTTT
>NW_020447419.1:3533742-3568557 GCF_003343035.1 Apteryx rowi | reverse complement strand
GCAGTGGAGTCATTTTTAAATGGAAGGCAGCAAGAGGATATGTTCATTAAGCTCCAGGAGGCCTCTTTGACACAGCACTCCCCACAGGGGTTTTTAACCACACCGTCTTTGGACATCTCTGCACCTTCAGTCCAGAGCCGCTGGAGGTAGCTTAGCATATAGTAACCCAGCACTAGAAAAGCCCAGAGCACCGGCCAGACACACAGCTGCACCTGCTCCAATATTGGAAGCCTTAACTGACAACTTCCAAATGCACTTCTTGATTCTTGCCTAGGTAAACCACTGAGCGTGCAGAGCAGCTCAGCCCAAGATAAAGGTGGAAATTCTGCTTTGTGCTCCTGCGGCTGGGCTGCACAAATTAAGGAAGATGAAAAGCCTAAGTGTCTAGGAGCTAGAGCTCCCAAACCCCAACCATCCCCTGCCCCTCCAGGGAGGCTGCCAAACCACTAGCACTGCCAGGAAGCTGGGAAGTCAAGCTAATAAGAAACGGACAGTTCTTCAATAAAAATTCTTACTTTCTGCTGGACTTCTGCTAAAACCAGGCCACTGTACAGTTTTGCAGAGGGTGCTAAATGAGCACGCTCGCACAGAACCTCCTTTTGAGGGGGTTTCTCCCCAGATCCATGGTGCACCTTGGAAATCCTGGACATTAGCAGAGGAGACATGGAGATTTCTGTCAGTCTAAATCTCTAGAATATATTTGTTACCTTAAAGCTGAACATCTAACCATTCTGTATGTTAATTCTAAAATAAAATTTTAAAATCTCCTTGTTCCTATGTAATGAAACAAGCGGGAATCTACTACTGCCTTAAAAGGAACCAGCTGCTCGTGAGTAGTGTTTCTTACGCTTTCTCTGAAGGGCTGTCAGAAGTGCTGTTGTATTCCCCATATATCTTGTATAAGACCATCTCAAACTTAATAGAAAAGTAGAAAAATGGTATCATGGGCACAGTTAAAAGACAGAACTAATTAAGGTAAATATATGCATTACCAAGTAGTAAGACAGCAGAAAGTAGCTCTGCAAAAGTGTCACTGACTTCCGTTCATGTACATCCACTGTAGCATTAGAAGGAAAAATCSTAGTAGCCTACATTGTTGTGATGCAAAAGCACCTGTATTACACCACAGCTTCTAAGAGGCAAGGTAAGATCAACGATTTAAAACCATTTGGGATTAACAGTGCTCTAAACAATGAGTTCACACTGTCTTTGCTCCCAAGTTAGTTACTGTTGCTTTACGCACAACAGTGAAATTCATTCTATGTTCTCAACAACAATACGCTATAAATTTCAGATGTGAACAGATATGCCTTGTATCGTACATCGGACAATGTTTTCTTCCACTTTAAAATATTAATTCCTTTGTAATGCACAAAATTTTAAGAGTTTTGAAGCATTCATAAAATGTCATGAAAGAGGCAACGTACCTAATCAGGAACAACAAAACGGAAACAAGATTAAGATATTGCAGTTTAATTTCCTAGAAAATAATGTGCCATCAGCTGTGTAAACTCTCTTGTAGTTAAAACAAATATTCTTAAAAAAAAAAAAAAGCAGGCAGCAGATTTACATTGTAGCATGCTTCCTCAGCAGTCAAGCCTCCAAAGAAAGCTCTCAAGTTGTCTCTTAGAAGGTAAAAAGACTTTAAAGATAGCCACGCAACCAACTGATTTGATGAGCAGGATTCTGAGCAACCTTTAATTTTTATGTTCAACTCGTTAACTCTGAGTGCCTGCCGACCCAGCTGGTGCTCCTGCCACATATACTACACGCTCCTGAACGTAACAAATAAGCAGCTCAGCACGTGCCATTCTCCTGCCATACCAGACAGACGCGTGCAGACTCTAACAGCTGGACTATTTGGTTTTGTCTCCCAAAGAGCGAGGCGAGGGCTCACCTGCTGGCTCCAGTAACAGGCGCCGGGCATTCTGTAGAGCTTCCTCTTCTGGAAGCTATGAAGCGGCCTCGTTCGGGCAGATGTGCTCACATTAGTCACAGACAGAGATCTTAGTCTTGTCCTGTCCCTTCTTCTTTTCTTGATGTGTTGATGATCAAGCAACCAGCTACTCGAAGAGGATACTTCTCTGTTGTCCGAAGCTCTGCAATGTCATAATTAACAGGGGGAGGAAATCCAAAAAGATAAATATGCTCCACATGCACAGTCCCAGGTTTCAAGCACTGATTAGTGCTAGCCATCTAATTCTAAGAGAATTTTATAAACTAAAATATTTTAGCACACTGTTTCAGGAAATCATGCATGTGCTCTGTTTGTTCTTCGTGTAATTCTACGTTACGTCACAAAAGAAAGTTTACCATTCCTGCTCACTTTTCTGTATATGGAAACAAATAGCAAAATGAAGTTAAGACTTTGAGCATGTAACAGTTCTTGATTTTTCCCAATTCAAGAATTGCATCTCTAGTATTTTTAACACCTATCAGCTTTAAATTAAAATTAATATTTCCTTACAAACTTGCATTCCATTCAAAACAACAATCCTGCTAACATAAATGGAGACCTAGAGTCCTGCCGTATTATTTTGAGATTTTCTAGGTTTCTTTTTTAAGAACTGAAACTTAAGTAAAGCTTGGCAAACCAGTGCCCATTCAGAATAGAGGCTGTAACTCGCTGTGAAACATCTGTATCAAAAATAGGAGCTCCGCATATTTAGTTTAAACAACACAAGGCCATTAGACTTCATTTCTAGGGAAATGCCTACAACTGCCTTGCTCAGTAAAGATACCTGATACTTCCTTTAAGACTATCATAACGAAGCCACTGTAAAAAATCAAATTGCATTAGTCAGTCTAATCTACTGTCTCGTTATCATGGAACAGCATTCACTTTGTATATAAGCTCAAGGAGATGAGAGGACAGCAGAAGACCTGGCTGGTAAAAAGCGTAATAGTTCTGCGCAGGAGCAGCATGCTGGACTGAGAAAGGGCTACTATCCCCATGTAGAAGGGAAACGTATGGGAAAGATTCTTCTCAGCCTGTGTAGTGACATACTGTGACCCAAAAAGTGGCAGGATCAAGTAGGAGAGGATGCATTTCCCTCAACTTTCATTTTCACTGATTTGCCGCTCTTAAAATAGTTATTGTTGTCGGAAATTCATTCATTACGTTTTCATTCTTTTGTTTCCTATTTCCTTGCCTTCTTTTCTCCAACGGAGCTAAAGCCCAGCCTAAGGAGGCTCTTGCAGAGGAGGGAGAGTTGAGTCTGTCTGCCTGCCTTTAAGAGCTGGCAGCTGCTCGCACCCAGATGATTTGGAAGAACACAAGTTCAGCTCCAAATACCAAGTGACACTGTCTTACCTAAACACATGCAAAGCCTCATTTTATTGTTCAGCCTCAGTCATACCTGGATTTCCCCAAGTCTACCACCATCATCCCCTCACCACCTTACCACATGCACACTTCTTGAAACTACATCTTTAGTAATACAAAAAAGTTATCTGCCAAAATGGAGCCAAGAGCAGTTAAAAGTAAATAAATAAATAAATTACACATATAATAGTTTGGATCACTCTCGCCAAACAACAGACTGCCTGCTCATCAGAACAAGGTGCACTGCAGGTAAGAATTCAAAACACCCTCCGTTTGGGTGGGAATGACTCAATGGGAAGAATGCACTTCACTTTTATAGTTATCCTGACTTTATGTTGTTGCTGTAGCAACATCTGCCTGCAAAGCTAAAGGCTTGCTGCAAAAAGCCCTCAAGTGTGCATTTATTTGTACAATACTGGAGACCTTGACTGCAACACTAAACTGCCTGAGAAGTGCAGGTATATAAGGTATTTGTTGGCTCATAACAGGTAATCCACCTGCATGAATGGTTATTTTCTCTCATGAATTTTATCTGGTAAGTCACCTGTTGATTATATCACTTAGTACAGTTATGTAATGAAACATGAAAACTAATTTATTACAATGTCATTTATCAATCTTGTTTGACAAACAGCTGTCTGCTAACAGTACATTTTATTAAACAGAAGCAATTGTTATAAAAGCACGATTAAACACCACCGCATGCTGTGCTGGTGTGGTAATAAAGTTTTATGGGCATGAATTTGAGGTATCCTTTTGGCACATCAGAAATACCCAACAAATGAAGCAGACCCAATGAGAGAAAAGGTGCTAATGAAAGGAAGAATGGTACAAAGTATTTAAAGAAACATTAGTAATTATCAAGAAATGGCCCAAAATACCGAAGCATGACATTCTTCTTGCTAACACCAAATTTTTAAGGTTTGAGAAAGAAATACAGTATTTAAAGCTTATGCAAAAGTTTCCCTAAGTACTTTCTCTGAATCTCCAAAACATTTTCTCTGCAATTATCTGTTTTGATAGTCCAGTATGAAATCCAACTTCCAGACATCCATGTACTCCCTTCTTATATGAAAGGCAACCTAGACGGGTAAATTAACACCAAAGTCACCTTCTCAACCTGGCTCCATTTCTGCAATTCCTGACTTTGTTCAGGTGGTCTGCCGAACTCTTGGTTAATTTCCCTGCTGTCTTTGCCAGCTGCTCCGTTTACTCTCCTGCGCCTTACAGTAATGCCCAGCTCCATTTTCAGATGGAGCGGAGGTCTCGGCACTCCAGTATGCAGCGGCACGGCTTTCCTGCCACTTGTGCACGTGGGCTTCCCAGGCAAGGCTGACCTTTCGGGCACAGCAGCCTAGCTAAAGACCTTGCTCACAGATTCACATATGCAGGAGAAGCCACAGGACAGGCTCTATTTGTACTGAAGTAAAGAAATTTCTAAGTCCTCTCTTCTGATAAGAAAAGTTGTCACCAGCTTAAGGAGCTATTTCTATATTTACCTTCTTACAATGCATCTGGCTGATCTTACATCGGTTGAATCTGGATCCCAAGAAGAGCTACATAAAAAAGGAATCTACTAATGAAATTAGACCTTGGCAAATGGCATTTCAAGGTTACCCACGTTTAATCAACCAAGAACCATACACACACCACCAATGCCATTGGGAATAACACACCATACCACAACCCCAGGACTGCCAACCTCAAAGCTTCTCATGCTTAGACCTACCTTAACCATGAACTACTCTCTTTCATAGCAAGACCCTACAAATAATTTCAATAATTTACCTAAGTAAAAATAACTATCATCCTTTCTTTTTCCTCTTCAAAATCCAAAAATCACATTACTTTCCATTTTATTCTGACCCACTTTCTCAAGTGCATAATACAGTCAGCACCCTGGAAAAAGTGAGAGGAGAAGAAGCCAAAGAATTAAGTTAACTCCAATATACCACAGTCTGAATTAACTGCACCCAAAACAAAACAAAGCAGAAAACAAACAAAAAGACAGAAGACAGAAAAAAATCTAAATATATTCAAGGAAACAAAAGGTAGGAGGAGACAGTGAAGTTCCCTGCAGGATTTCTATGATAACCATGCTATATTCTATTCAATTACCACCTTTAACAAATAGTACTTATTTGTAGACCTCAAAACACTTCACAAGAGATGAAAATTACTTTATTGTATAGCTTGAAAATTTAAAACCAAATGTTTATCTGATTTTCAAGATGACATATAGAAAGGTCTCAGTTCCTTAGATTCCCTTCCAATACCTAACTCACCACCTCCAGTTCAGAGCTACCGCACTGAGAAAAATCTTCCAAGTCCTCCCGTTCTTCTTTGACTATCAGTAGACAACAATCAGTCTTAGAGATAGCACTAGCCAAGCAAACAATTGTGTTGCTTATGACATGGAAAGAGGACTGGTTTTAGACAGTTCCTCGTAAACACCCAATGGAAAGTAAAGTACAGAAGTGGCCTGAAGTTAATCACTAGAGTCCCTCATCATTAAGTCAATTTCATGCACTCTAAAAACATTTAAAAGCAGGAACCCCTTCTCCATCTGCTTCATGAAGAGGTCGCAGATTGAAGACACAGCTTTCTAAGACCTCTCAGCTTTCTAAACACCTCTCTCCTTCCACATAGCCACCTCTAACGGCAATTCCTATTTCAGCACTATTTTTATTCCAAGACTCAGCTGAATCTTCTGATTTTTCCCTATCTTATTTGTAAATGATTGATATGTCAGGAACATGAATAATACAGGACAGGACCCCCTTCATCCTTAAATTTAGGGCGCAGTCACCCAATCGCTTTGGAACAGACGGCAGTTACGGAAGCTGCCCGCCCAAGTTGCTCAGTACGATCTTTTTGGGGGAAGCTACGGCTTCTGTGGCAAAGCTGCTGAAACAGCCAGCGCAGCCACCCCGAGCCCTTCTCGGTGCTGAGAGCCAGGGAATTACGTTCTGCTGCAGATGCTGCTGTAAACCACCCAGCCCTAGCAGACAGTGAGCCCTCTCTTCATCCACCTGATCTTAATCAAGACCTATGAATAACTCAGCAACCCCTCCACCCCCCAAATCACATTAACAGTATCTCAGGAGAAACAGCCTACATGTCTAGGCCTTTTATAAGAAAGGACGGTAGTTAATTATCTTAATGTTGTTTTGAGACTAACACTGATTAATGTCTGTGCTGTATTTTAAAGTCTTTGAATAAAAGATACTATTATTAACAAGTGTGGAATAGTACTGAGAAATATTTGTCTACAGTATTATTCTCAAGCTGCTGCAATCTTCATGGCAGGTAAATCCATCCAGAAAAAAAGACTGAAAAATACTCTCTCAAAAATTACTGAAAAAGTAGCTGACAAAGATAAGTTTTGCTTCATATTGAAGATGTGCTTAAAATTAACAAAGCTGGCACACAGATACTGACCCACATTGAGGCACAGGTGACACTGTGTACATACTCTACTCATCTAATAAAGACTTGTTTGTCACTTTTCCAGAAATAAAGTTGTACTCATGATGGCAGATTACCTTAAGTTTTAAATAATCAAAAGTACTGTGTTATTTACTATTTCCCTTCACTACTTCACAGATACATTCATCATACCAGTATTCAAATGTAATTACAGTAACTGTGTAATTTTATGATGTCTTTAGGAACAAGATCAAAAACTTCTACGTTGAGCCCTACAAGCAACACTTTTACTTCTCTTGAAGTTTACAGGAAACAGCTCTCTTTTTGTAACTTACTACTGTAAGGTTCATCTGTTTGAGCTATGTAACATTACCAGAAGTTGTTCTCAAACAAAATGCCCCCATACTGTCACCCACCTGAAGGAGATGCCATTGACCAGCTGTCTGTGCCTACAAGTTTTGGACGAGAGAGGAGAAGAAGCTGGAGACAGACTGAGCGGAGCAATTAGGCTACTGATGATTTCACTCAGCTGCGCACTCTGGAGAAAAAAAAAAAAAAAAAAAAAAAAAAGGTAGTCAGGCTTTTACCCAGACCGAACAGCTCAACAGTTCTGGGGTTTTGTTCTGTTTCTCCTGCTTAGGATCCCACTCATACATCATGGAATAATCATACTTAGTTTCTGCTTGTAAATAATCAAGAATGGCCTATTTTTTCCTTTCACAATTATGCACAACTACACAAAAAACAAACAAAAAAGAGCTGAACTACCAGCCAAGGACATATTTTGAGTAAGTAGCATACAAAATACATTAGTGATTTTTGTATTTGAACAAAAGATTTTTAAAAAGGCAGAAGAAACCAGAGCATTTTTACAGTTGATGTTACAACAGCTGCAGCTCAGAGCTGTTAACTGGCCTTTCAGAGATCATTTCCAAAGAAAAAAGATCTGCTGTCTCCTTATTGTACACTTTGCTGCCCCAAAGTAATTTCCTTGTTAAAAGAATCCACTTCATTGCTTACTGTAGTTGATAAAGGTGGTTTTATAAGAGCCAGTAACCACAGGAGGACCATTGTACAGAATGGCCAAAAATCTTCTCATGTCCTCAAAAATGCAGGTGAAAACCCTCCCTACCATCACCCTCCTCCCCCAAAACCCTGACTTTTACAATTGCCTCAAAGCAAATGCAGCTCATTTGTTAAGACTAAGAATTACTCCCTAGAAAGCCATGAATTGTGGACTAACTCCAGATAACATTTCACAATGTTTTTGTTTTAAATGTTAAACCTTAATGGCCAGTCTGACAACACCAGCTTGCTCAGAGGAAACTGTCGGCTGCATACTAAACATGAAAGAAATGTACCTGAAATGGCATACGTGTTTTAAAAATGATTAAATTATTTTGTAGGATTATCAACCAAGAACTGAGATTACTTAAAACAAGAGTTAATAAAGGTTACCCAATAAGTAGTTTTGGTTACATTTTCAGGCAGTACCATTTACGCAGAAAGAGGCAGAAAAAATTATTTTCCATTTTATTACTAGTCACGTCTTTTCTGTTAATGTTTAAGTGATGCAGTCAGGTAAAAATTTCATGTCTGAATAAAATATTCAGGGAAGGATATCAAAGCACAGAAATAGCAAGCCAATTATAAAAGGTCTAAAACAAAGCAAACAAGATGCCAGTAAAATATTTAGCAGACTGATTAAAAAATCTGAACAGTGTTCAATCTGTAAGGAGCAAAGCCTCTATCAAATGAATGTAAAAGCACCAGAAGAATGGCAGATGTCCAAAACGCAAGGAAAAACATGTGCGTTTTTTTAAAAAAAAACATTTTACAGCTTTGGAAAGGACTTGAAAACAGAATTAAAAATAAACAAACAAACAAACAAACCACAAGGCTTAGTCACTCTGTTCTTTATCATTTTTCCCCCCTAATTAAGTTATTTATTTTCAAGAAATACTTTTCTTTAATACAGGACCCAAGAATCGTGGAGCAATGAACTGCGGACGTACTTTGGCTTACGGCATCACTATTTCCAACAGTGAACAGGAGGAAACCCAGACCTCATCCTTCTGGGTCAAGGCTGAGTTACAGAACTGATCGTTAAAAAATGAACCAACCCCCGAAGCTTTAGGTGCTATAAAGTGGACAAAACTGATGCAATTAGTGAGATGCTTTAAATGAACACCTTTATTCCCAAGACATTTTCAGATAACCAAAGTTCTTGTACATCTGTTTGAAACTACTTAGGTAGTAGGAAACACGCTGCTTTTACTTTAATTGACTAGTATCTTCTGCAAAGAAATAGGTATTTAATTCTCCAAGTAATCATTTAAGAGGGGACATTCACACATTCTAGAAAAGCTCTTTGGTTCACCTTGCACAAGTGCCACCGCTGCACGTATCTATTTCCCGTTTCATTGCCTCCTCACTCCTGTCTGTTATGCCTAAGATCTATCAAACAGGGGAGGTGTTTTAAGAGCAGGAAAGTATGACTATCAAACAAGAAAAATTGGCGCAGAGATTCAGGAGCAGGTACACTACCTGAAGCTACTTTTACCTTATTTTAAGAATGTGCGTGTGACCAAGAATTTATGTATAGCAGCAGAATAATGCATTAATGCATCTTACCATCTTTGTTAAGTTTGCTTTACACTAGCTATATAAATTCCTTCTGAAAACAGGTTTGTTGCATCTCCTTCAGTAATGCAATCCTACTAAGTTTTTATACGCACTTTCTAGCAAAAGCCAGCCCTGCCACAGTCAACACTGTAGTTCCTGGAATTAACCTTGGAGAGGACTGCTTACAACACCACAAAGCAAAACGCTGCTCGAGCTACACCTACGCTGGGCGAGGGCAGCAGGATGGGGCAGCCCGGAGCCGCTAACAGCAGTGCTCCACTGGTGCTTGAAAAGGCCAGATCAACAATTAGATTTTGTGGCTTTTTTGTTAGTTTGTTTTTAAATGTAACATACCTCCATCTTCAGCTGTACTCTTTCATCTTATGCAAGTATTTCCTGACACAATCTGTGGCAACACAACATTGAACATAACTACAAAGGAGAGGTAGTTTGGTGGAGACCTATCAGAAGTGGTTATGTGGCCACTTTCATATAATCAAAGCAGCAATATAGACACCTGAAATAAAAGGTTAATTTGTAAACCTGGTGACCAATGTATTTATTTAAGCCCTTCAATTCACCAGCCCCCACTCTCAGGTGCGTGAAATATCTTTCTTTCTGTAAGTAATCACCATGGAACCTGCCTATTTCTGAAATAAATCACTTGGCTCCGCTGGACCTTCTGTTCTCATTTTACTTTACCTGTTTTTCTATGTTTCGTAAAAGCAGGGTAGGACTGCTGGGTGACATTTCGAAATCATGCTCCGGCAGAGAATCCTGTCTCTCAATGGCAGCTTGCGAATTCCCTGTGGCGTTTAATAAAGCTTCTTGGTCCGTCAGTTGTATTTGCTTCTTCAAAATGTCTTTTGGAAATGGGAATTCTTCTAAGATCACCATCCCCTAGACAACAGCAATTGAACACAGTTGGTTGACAACAGATTAACCCTCCTAAATCATTTTTAAGCAGCAGTCAACTCTGGCACATCCCCCTTAACCCCTCCCAGCAACTCTTCAGAGCACTTAACCCAGATTTTACATGTACTCAACACCTAAAATACAGAAATACTAGCAATTTTTATTAATGAAAAGCTGCATCATTCATGTTATTCCTTATAATAACAATCACTCTACAGTTTTATACCACTGCTTAAACATCTGTGCCAAAATTCAAATCAGAAATTCATACTTATTAGAGCAACGACATGATCATTTGCCTGCTGATTTAAGAAGAGGTTTTTCCTGTAAGAAACAACCACCTTCTGATTTGAAGTTTGTTATAGTCTTTGCAGCCAAGAAGTTTCTCTGGGGCATTTTAAGGTGTTATATTTTTCTTATTCCCATCTCTGATCTAAACAAAACACCAAGGCTGTTATTTTTTATATATCAGAGATGGGCGCAATTCCAAAAAGGTCTTTTACAATTTAATAATTGATTTTTTAAGGTGAGCATTTTTAGTTTCACACTCATAGAGGCAACCATCCTAAATATTCTATCAATCTTATTGTTTTTCAAGACTATCTGCATGAAAATGGTATCAGCCATGATCCGTCACCTAGAGTACAAGTCTCCTAAAGCGATAAATATAGGCTTTTAAGGTAGGGAAATAACAGAGTTTCAGAAACAGGAAAAGAGTACCCCCATTGTGTTTTCCACAAGACAGATTACAAAAATAACAATGTCAAAATGCATTCCTAGGTAACATCTCAGTTGTTCTGAAGTAAATAAAATAATAAGCAAAAAGAACTACAAAACAGTCAAAAACGGTTCCTCAGATGGTCCCGTTATTTTGTCACTATCTTGAGTATGTAACTTCAATACTCAGAAAATGCTATCAGACTTTTGCAGGTTTATTCCAAAAAGAACAGGAAAAGATATATTTGTTTTGAAGTACTGACTGCAACTCAAATATTAAACAGGTATTGAAAGAATGGGACCATTAACTACATTGTCTCAGATTTTTCTTTCTAGTCAGAATATTCTATTAAAAAGTGAGGGAAGATTGTCATCGTGTGAATTCAAGCAACTCCTGTATTATTCCTTTTAGGAAGTCAGATTTCACCTAGACTGTGGAAAATTAAGGATACTGTAGTTTTACTCACACCTCGACACCTGCCTTAGCAGCAACTTGCTCTCGAACAAGAAAGCAATCTGCTTCCAAAGAGAAGACTAGGAGAAAATACGGAACTGCCCTGTTTTTGTGTCTCTCATTTATTCCCCTGTTTTAAGTCAAAGCTGACAGCCAAGATACCCTCTTAAAAACAAAGCTGGATGCTTAAAGACTTGCTTCAGTGCTCAAAAGGCCCACAGAGATTCTGGATTTCCACCAGGCCCACAGTAGACTTTTTACGTTCATTATCAGGTAGTAGCAGCCCACCATCTGTGCCTTTCCATTTACAGCAGATGGAAACGAATCCAGCCAGTATCATTCTATAATCTGCAGACCACAGCAGTTACAGAGTAGGCATCACGTTCAAGGAAACTCAAGTATAGCTCTTATTTTAATGCGCCACTATAGGAGGGCAAGCTAGCTCAATAGCTTTAGAATATAAGACAGTAAAATTATCATAGTCCACAATCACTAGAAGAGGAAAAAGATCCTAAATTCTAAAACACAAATTTTGAAGCCAGAAGAATAGGAAGACAAACAGGAAAAGCAGTCAAATGGGGGGAATCCCCACCACCACCTCTCTCCACCTGAGTTTTATTTTTTAATTTGCAGAATTTCGGTGAGACACATGGAAAGAAAGGACTGATCTGAAACACACTATAAAAAGAGAGAGCAGCAGCAGGCATAGAAGAAAAGAGGAAGAGTAAAGGATGACTATCTAGGAACTAAAAGTTATATTGGTTATATTCAGTAGATTTTGGCAACAAGCTTTTTAAAATTTTAAATGTAATTGTTTTGCTTGGCAGATAGATAGATATCTATCTACCAAACAAACAAAACAAATGTATGTACGCACACACACTTTAAAAAAAAAAAAAAAAAAAACACAACAGAATCACTCTCAAAGATCCAGACTTGCTACTTCTGGGTCCACAGGAATGGAGAAGACACTGTAAGAGGCCAGAAAACTGCCCACAAGTTAATCATCTGCGTACTTGTGTTAGAGGTGTGGCACTTTGCTTGAAGTCACTGTAAATTGGCTATGAATCACTTTTTTTCCCACTTATAACACAAGAAAAACACTTTGAAACCATTAAACACGGCATACAAATTCTAATGACATTGTGTAACTACCTCGCAGCCGCTAAATGAAAACAAAGAGCTCTTCTATCAGCTTGCCTGTCCTGTGTCCTTCCGAAGTGGATGTCTCCATACACTGCAAACACATATACCACCCCGCTTCCCCTGCCCCCCCCAAAAGAAAAACAAAAAACAGAGCCAACAAAAATACATGTCTATCTTCTCTCAGGGACACAAAGCCAAATATTGAACCCCACGGCTAGTAAAAGGGGCATGAAGTTTGCAAAAAGGAATGTCACTAAAGATCTCCACCAGGAAGATGACTAGGCTCCAAGCCAACATACCATTTAATGGGAAGAAAATGCATGACTAAAAGAACGCTCTTTCTCTCATTTCTCTGGTGTTGACTTCTGCCTGTTCTCCAGCTCACAAGACCTACGCCATCTAAAGTCTGAGAGCTTTTGGTTGTAACAGGGTACATGTATCTGGCGTTTAGGACAACAGTAAGATATAGACATTCTCTCCCCTCCCCAAAACATGAAATCTTTGACCATTTCTACGGACAAAGAGGCAGGATAGATTCTCAAACAAAAGCTCTTCAATTCGTTTTTAAAGAAAACCCTGAGTGGGAAAATGTTGTGAGCGGGATAGAGACAAAGCTGGATAGGAAAAGAAGGGTAGTAAGGGCAAAAGGAGAAGAGAGAATAATTCTTTATGCAATCAGAATGAGACGC
Source organism: Apteryx rowi (assembly GCF_003343035.1). Taxonomy (NCBI): domain Eukaryota; kingdom Metazoa; phylum Chordata; class Aves; order Apterygiformes; family Apterygidae; genus Apteryx; species Apteryx rowi. Next base: position 3,555,257 of record NW_020447419.1, on the reverse strand, counting down.
TCTCTCTCTATAGCGATTTCCTCTCCATTCTTCCTCCCTCCAAGTCCCAGGTTCAGCCAGAAAAAGCCCGAAGCATCTGCTACCTCCTTTTAATTTGTGCTCATTTGGCTCCAACATAAGACAAGCCAATCTACATGAGGCTCAAAAAGGATGAGTTAAAGAGCCCTCCCCCAAGATCCTTTCCTATCGCATCCACCAGAATCATCACAGGTTTTGGCTTCTCACACATGAGAATGACCTGGACAGCCCATTAAACTGATAGATAGATTATTAATGTTCTAGGAATGTGACTTACCACTGTCTAGCCAGTTTGTTTTAAAAAAAATAGTACATGAGTTGTACACATTGGAATTTTAGTAATAATTAATCCTTGACCTGTTCAAAGCACTGTACAAACATTAACTTACTAATCCTCAGAATAAACATTCACTTAAATAACAACAAAAAAACCCCCAAATCTCATAACACAAAAGATAACCAACCACCCTCTCCTGAAAAACAAATCTTGTCTCTTCTACAGAGGGAAAAACCAGCATGGTAAGTGAAGTACCTCGTCCCAGGTCCCTGAAAGTCATTAACAGTGTCACTATCAGGGATAGGAGCGTAAAGAGTTCCTGGCTCCCAGTCCTGTACTGATGCCCCTACACTACAATACTCCCTTTTAGCCCTCGATGCCTTTCTCATTAACCTTTGCAGTAGTGTGCAATAGCATGCTTGGATACCAGAACTCTGCAGGAAAACAAACAACAAGGAGAAAGCAAAAAAATAATAAAAAAAAAAAATCACAAGAGACACTGTCAAAAGATTATTTGAAGAGCCCATCTACGAGCTTACAGACAATACCTTGGTGGCACGTATCTGCCTGTGAAGGTCAGTTAGTTGTTGGATTTTGTATTCTAGTTCTGAAATCTGGGCTTGAAGCCATGTCCAACGGCAGCCAACTCTAGCTCTGTCTGCAAGCCACTTCCATTCAGAAGTATAGCTGCTGTGAAGACAAAATGCGGGTTAGTCCAAAAATAAAGATAACCACATTTGCACAAAAACATTTTTGACAGCTGCTCTGCCTCATGTTGCAAGCATCTCAGTTGCTTTCAGAAGAGATCTGATTATACACAGCCAGTTTCACATCAGCTTATTTCTGTAACTACGGAACTTGCCCAAACCAGGACAATCAAAGTTTGCTGGCTATTCCCAGGCTCAGCTCGTTTTCTGTTATGTGCTGTAAAACCAAGCGCTGGAGAAAAGACCAAACTCTATCAGTTAATGCAGATCACAGATGTGTAAAGAATCCCAGTCACTCCACAAGCAAGAACGAAAGTCCTCTTACGCCGTTCTGCCTCCCCCAAGCTTCCAGGAATACCATTAGCTAACAACTGCCATCTAATAAGACAGGATAGAGCAATGACCAGCTAGAGATCAACTTGCTCCTCAAAAAACTCTGACGTAGTATAGCTCTCTTTTATTCTACTTATTTTGTAAGCATAACTGGTAAGTATAGTTTAGTTAGGTCAAAATAATGCCTCTTATTGCTGTTTACAAACAGGTGTGTTTAATAACAGGAAAGATATGTCTCCAAGATGTTTCACGTTACGGTTACCTTAACGTTATTGCACTAAAATCATCACTGATATCAGCAAACTTTACTCAATCTATATATTAAATAAATGGATGACATAATGGTACCACTCAATAAATTATTTTAATATTCAAACAAAAAAAAAAAGGAGATAATACAATGCAATATTTTAATATGCAACTTCCACTGGTACTCTCTCATTAACTGAGGGGTTTTTTTGTTTTCTTTTTGTAAGAAAACAACTGTATTTTTTGCCACTAAAGTTATCAAATATTTTGCCACAGCTAATTTGTAAGAACTGTAAAAACAAGACCAAATTTCTTCTGGAAAATATGCTTCTACTCAAGTAAGTTTTTGGGATAACTACTGGATTTGAATCCTGGAGGAAATGGTATGGTAAATTTTGTGTAGGCAGAATACGCGATCTCACCGTTCATCTGGCAATAAAGAATCTGGAGGCAAAACCCCACCGATAAAGGAAGCGCCGGACACTAGCACCGACAAGCGACTCGGCACAGGAACATTGGGCAAGCAGTATTGTTTCATGCACAATTTTGTGTCAGATACCTCACCAACGAAAAAAAAAGGTAAGACATCATATATAAAGCAAAAATCTCACAATTTTCAGGTCTACTTTAGCTATCATAAATAGTAGGAACAGACAGTTTCTGCTAGGTCACCTTTAAAACACATAATTTCCCCTTGTTTTACATAAATTATCTTCCAGTTTCTGCCCACATAATTTACAACCAGCTTAAACTCCCTCCTACACAGCCAAGATGAACATATGAAATCAGGAGATTGAAGTGGCCTGCGGAAGTCTAGATGCTACATGCAACCAAATAAAGTGGATTACAATCACAAAAGAAACTCCAGAAGCTCTATAAACACGTATTATAATAAACTCTTTTTGTATGTTATAAATTATAATAGTGATTTTGTCCTAAGGAAAGAAAAGACACATGAAGTCATTTTGTGAATATCTGTTTTTCCGGCAACCCTTCCTTATTTCTCTTTGCCTTCTCATTATCACTGGCACATAGAAATACCTTGATTACTTGTGTTTCAACCAGACCCTCTTGACAAGAACTTTTTTTCTGTTCTCTTTGATCAGCAAGTTTTGCATATTTGTGCTTGAACAAGGGTGGGGGCTAGAATAGTCAGGATTTGTCTCAAGATCCTAAGATGTCAAAAAGCTAGTCCTAAGAGAAGAGCTGCTTAAAGAGGCTATGACAAATCCCTTAGTTAATCATTTTAACAAAACAGCTAAATAGGAATAAAGAGGATAACAAAAAAAACCAAAAAACAAAAGAAAAAATCCATGTGGGCAAAAACCCAGGCTGAAAGAATGCAAATGAAAAAAAAAGTAGAATTAAACGCCAATCTAAATGCACCAGGTATGAACGGGAGCTACTCTGCAAGAGGCCGAGGGGGACCCCACCACCACGACCACCAGCCTCTCACCAAGGCGAGAAAGAGGAAAAACTACCCGCACAGCTGGGAAACGAAAGGGCAGYGGAAAGGGCCAGAGCTGGTCTTACGGCACCAACCCCACACGAACTCAGCGTGGCAGGAAGGGAAGCCGCCTCAGATACCAAACCACAACAGGTGACAGAACAGTTACTAAAGATAAACAAGTCAATATCTTCTGTAAATTAGTGTCTTACATATAAAAAAATCCTCCCCAATGTAGTACCAGAAGTTATTTTTCAAAAACTTGTTTGGAATATGCTTTTTTTCCCCTAAATAAACAATATTAGATCTTGAATTAATTGCATTCACTGTTAGATCTACTATTACATATATGTTTGTTTCCTTATAAAATACCATGTAAGTATTTCTTAAGGCTTTAAAATAAGTGTAGTATATAATTAAACTAACAGTATTTAATTAGGCTGTAATAACGACGTCCTCAGGCTCCTCTACAGAAGAGTTTCCACCGGACTAAGCGCAAACATTTTAAGCTCGTGCTCATGCCACAGGAAGCAATTTCAGCCTCCCTTCGCAGCCGCCGCCGGCAGCCCCGCGCCTGCGCCAGCTTCGCAGCGCCACGGATTAAATTTAACTCCGGGAGGAGGGAAGGAACAAGTCTGAGTCTGGCTCCCTTCCCCAGTTGGTGCCCTGCAGGCAGGCAGGCAGGCAGGCAGGCAGGCAGGCAGACGGGGCTTTTGCGCTGCGCAGAGGGAAGCGGCAGGGAGCGCAGCGGGGCAGGCTCCCACCGTGGCACCTTTCTGGACTAGCGGTGAAAGCACGAGCCGCCCGAGCTGCTCAGTCCTGCTCCCAACTCTGTCACTTGTCCCCTGTTTCATCTTACATTCTTTATTTACCATCTGTGCTTTTAAGTCTATTTGTCTGCAGAACTATATATTAAACCTTGTAACACCTTAGAGGAAGATAAAATCTTTATAAGCTAGTCTGATAGTCTTAAAGTGAGCTGTTTACATGCAAAATACTATGGTGACCCAAGTGACAAATGATAACAACCCACTACTCCAACTGGGGGGGGGGGGGGGGGCAAGATAAATCTTGTTCCAGGGATGTTAGCAGGTACAGTATAATATTCCCTCAGGAAAGAAAATGAGGCAACAAGAATTTGTGGGGCATCTTTCGATGAGCAGGGGTAGATGACCAATTCCTTCTAACGCTAAGCTAATTAGGAAGTCCACACTCTTCTGGTATCCCTCTTGCTCCTGCTTGGTAGCTTCACATGGAAAAAAAAAGCTGTTTTAAGGCGGGACCAGCAAATTCATTAACACTCCAAATCCAGAAAAGAGCAAAACCACAAAGGGTTACAAAAATAACCAGGGCTGTTACCGAAGGAGGAAGTCGGAGCAGGTGCTAAAGCAAAAAGTTCCCTGTGTTGGTGCTCTGTTGGGAATGAGACATGGAAAAAAAAGTTCCTGTCTGTCCCACTTCCTGTGCGCTCTTTTTGCAAAGCCTCTTTACTTGGTTTCTGTGCTTTTGACTCTAACCTCAACACCCTCAACAGGAATTTCAAAGTCATTCTTCTGCCGGCAATGCAATATAAACCACAGCGTTGTATTTTCAGAGCTTTCAAATGTTCAGTACCGTAGTACATGGAAATATTTATCAGTGTATAAACATACGACTCTTGGGACGATTCTAAATCTGCAGATGATCTCCTGCTTTTATCCATGACTACTGGAATTCAAGACAACACAGAAATACTGACTTTGTATGAATAAAACATCTCATTTTAATTTCCCTAGACACACAGGTTGAAATTGCATCAGAGACAGAATTTCTCATGTGAGATACTGGCTTGCATTTCTGCAGCTTGGGTTGAGCTGCAGGAGGTCAATCCCGTGCAATTTGTGAGAGCGAACAAATAAATGCAAAAGAAAACTAGCCACAAAGAGCAGAGACACAAATGCAGAAAGTCAGAAATACAGCCAGGAAGAAAACATTCAGACTGTATCGTATCACCCCAAAGTGTGGGAAAGAATTCAACTGGGATTSCAGACACCAGCAGAGGCAGTATAAGCACTGCACTAAAGCTACTTGCTTTTGCTGAGACTGAAGAGGCAAGTGATGAGCCTTAAATAATATATCGCTATTACAGTCAGTACTATTGCTTGAACTGCAAAAAGTTTTTATAGATTATATAGATCAATACCACAGGATACAAATGCTTCCTCTCAGCTCTGTCACCCCCTCAGCACTCTTACCTTCCCCAAAAGGGAAAACAGAACTGAGAACAGACCACGGTTTTAAGTAATCAAACCAGTACCAGAGAAAGCAATAGCAATTTTGATAAGCATTTCCTTCTACCAACGCCTCCATTAAGCCGTGGGTGAGACTTATGTTCTCCTGAAAGCTAAAGTAGATCTGTGCCAAGAAACAGACCCAGGCAACCTAACGGAGTGCAAAGGGGAACTGCTAGCCAAAATAAAACTGCTGTGCTAGACACACACAGTTGTTTGGGTTTTGTTTGGGGGGGGGGGGTGCTGTTTACAGGCGATGTAAATCTTTTATTTCTATAAGCAAACAAAACAATAGGCCTGAAAAACAGTTCATATATAATGTATAACATAATTGTCAAGTTACAACGTTCTTGCAGATGAACCAGGCAGAGAGCAAGGCACCCACACCCCACACAGCATGCACAAAACTTCTCCAGCTCAAAAACTCCGCATGAAACCTAACACTGGCTGTTCCCAACACCCTCTTGCACATGTATTTCCTCCTCCATCTCCTAACATGGTGTATTTTCCTCTTTATGCCATGCCAAGTTCCCTTCAGTTTAATCCCTGCTGTTCTGGCATCTAATTTTCATAACCATTTCCCTACTCGGTTGCCTCCACAGCCTAATTTATAGCAAATGAACAGTTTCCTAGTCCTAGTTTTCTCTCATAATGTACAGACTTATGAGGAGGTGGCCAACGCTCCTCCCCACTGCAGCTGGGACCAGAATGCCATCCGGTGAACGGGAGAGCTCCCGGAGCAGTCTGGGCGCTCGTCTGAAGTCTCAGCGCTGAGATGATGGATCGGGTCCGTGGCAGATTCGGTCCCAAAGGGACCTAACGATCCTAACCTCAGCCCTCCCTGCTGGCTCATCTCCTGCGCTCGCGGGGAGCTGCCAGTCCCACGGCAGCACCAGCCACGCGAGGATTTGGGAACAGGAAGCAACTTGTAAACTACAGACGGGTCACTGTCAGAGTAAAAAGCTAATCGTCTTCCTTGGTGGGAGTCACTGAAAATAACCGCAGAGGCTTATCATTGCAATGAGGGGCACAGCTCTGGAAATTGAAAAGCAAAAAAAATCAGAAATTTGTCCAGAAGCTTTAAATCCCATCCAGACATCACATGACTCATGAGGAAATTCATGAGTTAAGACACACCGGAAGGAAAAAAAAAAGAAAAAAATATATATATACATCCCCCAGTTCTCTTGGGAGGCTCCCTCAGTTGTACAGCGATACGAAACAATTCGTATTTACCACATGGCACCACCCCACAAACGCTAAACAGCAAACTCGGCCTGTGGGGGTCCCAGCGGACAGGCGCTGCCAGTCCATGACCTGCCTGCACTGGCCCTAGCATTACCCCAGCGCCACGGGCAGCTTTCCTGCGCCTGGACACAGGGCAACGCTCAGCGAGCAGCTGGCTCCAACACCAACCTTCCTCTGCCAGCCAGCAAGGTGGGCGCAGGCCGCCCGCGCCGTTCTGACACCGCGTTAGCGACGTTCAGCAGGCCCGTTTCTCTTCCCCCTCCAAACACTGACACTTAACAAGAAAATACCTACAAAAAGTAGGAGATGGTATCATATTAAACATTTAAATGAGGTGAATTGAGAGACATAGTGCACCTATTTCAGATAATCTTATCTAGATTTCACTCGCGAGATAAATATGCCCACTCCCAACAAAAACTTCCAACACTTGTAATGGCTGAACAAACATGTCCAACCGTGAAATGACCCGTAAATGCTTTTTCAAGGACTAATTCTTCCAGCACACCTACTTAATGTTTGTTTTCAGAACGAACTAACTTTGGTTGCTGTTGAAGCATTCATTCCCCAGCCCAGTTGACTGTTAAATCCATAATAACCACTTAATTGAAAAAACAGCGAGTGCTCTTTTATGAGCTGAATCTCTCCGGTGAGTTCCAGAAAGTGCAAAAAAGATGAAAACAAAACGAACTGCAACAAATATCATCCTGTGCTACCATACCCGATCAAGACAACATAACAAAATACCATTTACTCTTAATAGTTCTCTATAAGCCTTTGTTCAGCTTGTCCATAAGCACGTGCAGCAGAATGACTGCAGAGCGCAACATGCTGCTGTTTTGCAATAACCAGCGCCAAACCAAGCTACGTGCTGGGGGGGGAAATCAATTCAGGGAGGCTCTCTGGAGCTCAGAACTATACCGCAATCTCTGCAACGATTTGCAAGCAGGTCATTCTTCTTGAGCCGTTGGGGATACCTATCTTCCTTGATGCTTAATAGCAATTCCTACCTGGCAGGGATTTTCCCCTGCAACGCTGCACGGCTTCAGAACAGATGGGTTACAGCTCTCCCTATCATCTGCAGACATCAGCAACTGCTTATCACAACAACTTCTGGCACTCGTGCCCGGTCCCGCCGTCTTTGACGTCCTGTTGCCATTTAATACTTTTGGAATTGCATCCAATAACATATGTTGATACTAACACATAATGCGCACCTTGTTTTCCCAAACTGAAAAACTTTATCCAGCTGAACACTTCAGCTGAGCCATGAGGCCTAAGGAAGTTATGCAATAATATCTGCAGTTATCAATTATAACTGTGATTTTCCCCTGAAAAGAAAATTCATGGTACAGAACTATCTGGGGGAAAAGTAAATAGCAACAGAGTAAGATTTTTACATCTTCCACAAATCAGTTTAGAAGGGGCAGAGTGAGGAGAAGGGGGGGAATGGAGGGGGAAAATCAATCCCCAGGAAAAAAAGCCTATAGGAGGTAACTGAAAATACAAACAGAAAAAGGGAAAGTAACTGCACACTCCATTCAGTTTTAAATGTTTAGAGAAAGTTCACGGGGAGAATCACACTGGAGCTCTATAGCTCCCTTATCTGAGAAATGGCAGCCTCTAACTTAATGAGGTGTCAGAGCCAGTGGTTGCCAGCTGGGGGGTCCTGCATAGAAACACACAATCATTACAGGTCTAACATTAAAAATGGAATTGTCACAGCTACACTGAATTGTTAACTCAATTGAGGGTTCAACAAAAGAAAAACTCAGATTCTTAAAGCAGTGCTGCCTGCAACTGTGCTGGACTTTCCCATCGGCTGACTTCATGACCCGCTAGGTAATTTTCAATTCTGTTTACACAGCTCTTTAGAGTTGTTCATGGTAAAAGGCCAAATTGGTTGGTGGAGGTGGGGGTTAGTTAGAACATTAACTGCCCAAGAAGTAAAAATCTGTGGAAATAAATAGGCAGCAACCCTTCCTCTTTCAATTAAAAAAAAAAAAATCTGCAAAATGCATCTCTGCCAATACCTCTTGGTCAAAGTAATTTAAAAAATAAAGCTTGTAAGAGTCCATCAGATCCCCCAGCTTCTTCCACTAAACTGTAGCATGCTGTAGATTAGACCATCAAGGAGCAGAAAAGCAGCAGCTAGTGCGGATATGCAAAGGAAAAACTCAAGGACGCCAGGGCTAGCTGCAAAGATGCTTCTTCTCTTGCTTTTGCAACGGCACCCATCAGTAGCCCAACCAGAAAACTCCAGGAACACAAGCCTAGAAATGCTCTTTACACAACTGCTCTTGAAAAAGAAAAGAAGTAGTGCCACAACCGGATCTCATACTTAACATAAGTTAAGAGAGAGCTTACAGTATAAAGATACGTAGAATGGAAACATTATACGAGCAGCACTGTCAGTGCTGCCGTGCCACTGAAGTTGGTCCCGAGAGCCGCATCCGCATTCCTACAGGAGGGAGGTGGGTATGGCATTCCCAGAGCATCGAACTCCCGCTTGCAGCTAGCTTCATCTAGCTACGTGCAAAGTCAGATTTCGATGCAAAAGATGGATACAAAGCTTATTCTTTTCTGTGCGAGAGATTTTCTGAGCACAAAACTTAAAACAGTTGATCCAGAACTTAGATGCTAGGTAAAATGTTTGGATGCAGGTAAATTTACAATAGAAGTAAAAATGCATTTACAGCTATTTCAGTTTAAATTAAAAAAAAGCATAGGTCAATATATTTAAATTTGACATCTGAAGTTACATTTCTAATCCATATTTAGCAGTATGAATGAAATCCTGTTACAGGAGAGCATTCCTATTTTGGGAAGTCTTTATGCACACTTTTTACTTCACGTGAAAAGGAAAGCATTTAAACGATTTCCTGAATCAGGAGCGACCCAAGTGCACTGACTCTTAAAGGCACTGGATGTATCCTTTTGAAGTAGATTCTTATGAAATCAATGTGATTTACAAAATTAAGTAATAATTTTCTTACCTTATAAAATGTTATCAATGATAATTCATTGTTATTTGTAAATAAAACTTAAAAAAGAAACACATACATTTAGTGGCTTAGCAGAAGTAAAAAAGTTAGCCATAAAATACTTAACTGAACAGCAGTTCACATCAAGAACCAAAATCTACCATTTAATAAAGTGTGCGAGGTTATCATGCATGTGTCTGATTATTAGATTTTCTATTCTACTACGTTGACTACATATTAAATTGTCATTCAGAAGTTTTTATTTAATTGCCAAGTTTTTATTTAATATGCATTCAACACTTATCTAACTTGTAAGCTTTGACATTCCCAGCTCTGAGATTCCCTTGCAGGTTACAACTTGTCAAAGCTTCTGCCTTATATTGAAATCTTTCAGTCTGCTTTCAGCAGCTGCAAAAATATTAATGTAATTACAGGTTAGAAATCAGGATGTTCACTCACAAGAGCATTACTCTGGTATTGCAAGAAAGAAGTCTTGCTCAAAACCAAGTTATTACTGCTGTACATCAGGCCTCAAAATGAAAACAGTAAATGCATGTGGGACCCTAAAGGAGTTTTAAGTTCATCTTATAGAAATTCAACCAAGTAAAGCTGAATATATTCTGAAATAATATATGTATCCCTAGAATGAAAATAGAACGTAATATAAAGCTAGCTTTTCTTTCATTCCCTGGTAACAATTCTCCTCCCACATCCTAGTGACAGGAGCCAAGAATTGAGAGAATGGAATTCATGAAAAAGCAACGTATAAAACGTTTCAAAATCAGCATACTATTAGCACCTATGAGTCTATACTTATTCAAAAGGTCTCACGTTAATCCTTCATGTAAATAAGACATTTTCTGGACTGGACAAAACTAAACAGGCCTTAAAAACTGGAAACAATTTTTTTTTGTGCATTAAAAACAAACAAACAAACAAAAAAAAACAGAGAGCAGTATTTAGTCTTGGCAGACTCTTTCCCCCCCTTCCCAAAAACCAGAATTCAGTTCTCTCATCAGGTAAGAAGTGAAACTACACAGCTCTGAGTGGAAAATTAGGACCTGATCTTATAAAAACAAACAGCTTCCCCTTATAATACGGCTCAAAGAGAGGCAATAAACTGCAGCCCTTAAGCAGTGCCTTCTACAGCGCGGCCTGCAGAACTGCACTGATGTTGCTCAATTAGCCATGAGAAAAACACTAGGAAAAATGGAAAATAATCTAGAACAAACAGATTAGATCTGGAGATATCAGTCATAATATTTTCTTCCTTCCTGTATTCTCTCCCCCTTACTGCTCCCCTCCCTGCCAAGTATTTGTACTAAGAGCAGATTTCCCATCTTCTCTCTTTCCGATTGGAAATTCAAGGGCAAGAGGGGGGAAGAGAAATAAAAAAAAAGGGGGGGGGAGGGGCATTTACTATCTCTGCACATTCATCATAAAAGTTTCCAAGCACAATAAACCCTGTGGGCATGGAAAAAATGTAACAGTGCTTCTTCGTCAGGCTTGAGGTTGCTGGAAGATAATCAGTAAAACATGTCTTGCAAAAATCAGATGAAAAGCATAAAAGTATTTCAGAAGAAAAAAAATCCACCAAATGATGCAAAAGGACTGAATTCAGATGGGGGAAGGAGGATTCGGAAAACAGAGCAGGGGACTGTTTGCCCAAGAAAYGCTTCAGGAGGGCACATTAAGCCGGACTTTTTGTGACTAGACAGACACCTACTTAGTTTGCAGAAAATTCTATTTTAAGAAGCTTTTGCCTCTTATCAACTGGGTACATGCATTACTATTTGATGGTGTGAGCAGCTGCGCCTTCAAAGGATCGCAGTGATCTATCTTTTGATCTTGAAAGATCATTCACTTCAGGCATGTAAGAAGAAAATGTCTTTACCTTGCAACTTTCAAGCCTTCCCACCTAACATCAGCCCAGCATCAGACTTCTTTGTGGTGCATCTGTAAACAGCCAGAACTTTACCTCTAACTGCATCAGGAGCGCACACAAACACATGAAGAAGGATGTAGAGCTGGCCTAGAAGGCTATGATGTGCAGCACCCAGAGCAGAGCTGTGCTGTTGAAAAACTTCAAGTATCCTCCCCCAAATCACTTTGTTTCAAATCTGTGATCATTTGTATGGATAACCTCTGTCATCACGAACCACAAAAAAACAAACAAAAAAACCCCCACACCCACAAACGAGTTCCAAGTAAATGCAGCTGGTGAGATGTTGCCTATGTTGCACTTCATGTGGCTGATCCGAGCTGTGACTTCCTGAGGGAACTACTTATACTCAGCTGTGCGATGTCCTCCTTGGGCCCTCCATCCATTTTGGTTACTGTCTGGAGGGCACCTAACATTTGCCTTTGAGAAACCAGACAAAAATACTATCATATCCCCTAGTATTTCATGGAATTTCCTCTCCCAAAGGCTGGAACAGTACTGGAACATAATACAAAATACAGATGAAAATTTGGTGCATTGCCTAAGAAACTTTCCATGGAAGTTGTGACACATTAAAGACATTCCTGAGCTGGCAGTAGGAGCAAAATGATAAAATTCCTGAAAGGAGCCAACTATTTTTTCACCTTTCTCTGTGGGAAATATTACAGAGGACCATGTGTGTTCTGACTGAGCTCCTGAGACGAGATGAGACTTTCCAGTTACTCTAGAAACTAGAGAAGTTCAATAGGTATTTGAATTATCAGCTAAAAGATTTGAGCTCACCAGGAGACCAAGAATCTCTCATCTGAGGACAGCACCTATGTAATGTGTGAGGGACAAACAACAGTCCAGATGTTTTCTAATAGCTATTAACAACTGAACAATATAGGTATTGAAATAGATGGATAAAGACAATCTTACTTGAGACACAAAGCATCGAGATACAGCTCAGGAGAGCTTATGTCAACACTCATTGGGCAAAACTCTTTTCAGGATAATGAGAATGAACAGGTTCAAAAGGCTAAAAATAGCTCCAGGTTTTTTCCTATCATGAAGAATTTGGAGCAGGAATCAGAACCTCTCACCCTTCTGACAGGACACAGATCGTTGTCAGGTAAATGTGGTAACTAGAAACACCTTCCCCCTTGCACACTGCATTGTCCAAAAAAAGAAAAAAAACCAACAACAGTGCAGTCAACAACAGTGCTCTCAGTAAACTGTGATATAAGGAAATTAGTGTCCTTCAGTCTATTTCTTTTCCTCCGAGATCAGACCCCCTTTTTGGTGCATACCACACGGTGACCATACAAAAGGTCACCAGAAACTACTTGAGTGACGGGAAACCAGAACACTCTTCCTTGCTCATCACAACATTAATAGAAGCTACCACTGAATATGATGAAGAATATCACAGCGAGGAAGAGTCCTTGCAGATCAGCAAAAGTCTTCACTATGAGAAATAAAAGTCACAAGCAAGGAAATGAGTTTTCTCTCACCCACGTAATCATATTATTTCTGGAAAGCACGGAGAGCCAGTTCCCTAGGAGAGAAAGGCATTTCATAGTAACATAAATCCACTTAGCAAGAAATAAAAATGGATCCTAACTTTATCTGTTTCTTTTGTCCAGCTCAAAGGCAATCCAAAGAAAGCTCAGAAAATGGCAAATCCCAGCAACCGCAGTGGTCAGTAGCTGACATACCTTTGTCATCTAGCAGAAGCACAGCCTTCAGCCACAGAGACAAACCTTGGAAAGGTAGAGCAAGGAAGAAGGCCGCTCTAAGCTTAAGAAGGCAATAAATTCAAACAAGAGACAGCCTGTCCTCACTGCAATGTTAATTCAAGCATTGCCTCAGCCTATGCACACAGACAAAAACCTTCAGCTTAAATTAGGTGGTACTTTAACCCTGAGCTGGCTGGTGCTGAGGCACAGCTCAAACACAGGTGACTCTTGCACTTACGATGCAGCAAGGCCTTAGCTAATGCACACTGCTAACCTAGTCATCTCTGCGGCTGGACTGTTGTTTAACAGTAAGAACATAAAAAGGGGAAGGAAAAAAAAACCCAAACGGGTTGCACTCCGTCAGGCTGAAGATCATCTGCCCAGTCTCGTATCTCTCACGGCGGCCAGGAGAAGTCTAACGACAAGGCAGGCACAGAGCAGCACTCCTTCAGGACACTCCCCAGCTTCCAGCACGTGGCAGCCTGGGGATTTCCTGAGCCAAAGGTGGCGTCTTTGTATTTAATAGTCCTCAGCGGATTTTTTCCTCAGTGAAACAAAACACACTGAATAACCTTTACATGGAAAGATAACTGCAAGCAACTCAAAGGCCAGAAGAAGAAATAAAGGTGAAGGAACGTCAGAATTAGAAACTGCAATATCCTTGGCAAGAAGGAAAAAAAATTCACATAAAAAATCAATCCAAGTTTTAGATTATCCACTACCCTTTGAGAATTAGAATTCATTTTTCATCAGTTTTTCCTATTCAGTTTATGCAATCACAAGATAAGAATCCAGAGGCAGAACTATTACTCAGAAGTTCACCCTTATCGGCTACAAGAAGGATGTTGATTCTGCTATGCTGGGAAGAGCCAATGATGCTTTTTTTCCATTAAAAATATTTCAGAAGGAGAATAGAATCTTTTGCAAGACTCAAACCTTTAAGSTGATCATAACTTAGTTTGCAATTCAGTATGCTTTGGTTTAGTCTTTAATACAGTATTTATCATACTGACAATATGTAAAAGAAAATCAAAACTCATTTATACTTTGCATTTTTTCTCCCTATCTGCTTTCCAGACCTACAGAGTTTAACAAAATGCAGTAGCAATTTGATACTACAACCATGCTACACTGAAGCTTTCATAACTGAAGCACATAAACATGTAATAGGGCACTTTCAGACAGTGCTATTTATGATGAAGCTTCCTGGATTTCTACTGAAGATTATGCTTTTCAAGAAACAGACCAAGGAAAAAAAAAGTTTAATGTTTATTTTTCCCCTAAAACTTCAGTGTCCCTCTTAATACTCTCCAGATACTTCTTAACAGCAGAGACTATAATAAAATATCAGGAAACACTAAGTCTAAAAACCAAAATTTTTGGACAAAAACAGTGCTAACTTCAACTGCTAGAAATGTAAGTGCCATGAGACTCCTACTGAGCTGCTGTGTGTAGGAATTTCCATTTTGCATGTCACTGTCCTGACACCTAGCTTTTTCAGTGTTACAGTCCCCCAACGACTGGATGGGTTGACATATTCATTAGATGATCATTTTTTGACTCTTTATCACGTAGCAGTGGATTTTAAGATACTAATATTGACTAACTCTTAATACCTCCAAAGAATAAATTTATTTTTATACCAGCCAAAAATAAACTTAGAGCACTTTTATCACTAATTTTTTTATATATAGCATCATCTTAGTATTGAATAACTAGTGGCATTAATGCAATTCAAACTGATAGATAAGAGTACAGAAATCTAGCTCTCTACAGTCTAGTAGAGTAACGTTCCTTAAATGCCATAACCAGGAGTTCTTACTTTCTGCCTGGATCCTGCCAGACCTAGCTCACACAGGCAGTCCTGCTGATTTCAGTTAGCACTATCTATTGAGTGAGGTTACTCACACAAGAAGGAATTTGCAGGTCTAGACCCTTCTGGCTTGATTTATAACCATGAAGCACGAGTCTAGCAGTAATTTAACACTTACGCTTCCGCAGTCGTTCTTGCAGTCTGTTCATCGCAATCTTCATCTGAGCTGCTACATGTTGCGTCAGAGTCCAGATCCTTCTCCACACGAGAGAGCAGCCCTCCGGCAGAAAGCGCAAACCCCCGGATTTCACCCGGCGCAATGCAAAATCYGTTCTGTATGTCTTTACTTGAACTATCCTCCAAAGTAGCTGCGCTGTTTTCTGGCCAACCTTCAGTGCACCGAAGGGAGCCACTGTCCGAAAATCTGGTTGGTTCGTGGAAAATCTTCATTCTTTGGAGCTGATGTTTCACAAAGCACTTCAGCTGCTGATCGCAGTGTTTGATAACATGCTTTGCCAGGAGCATTTGTAAACGTTTCTGAGTTCTTTTGGCACGACTGATCTCCATTTGTTGCTTAGTGACACACTGGAGCAAGCGAGAATACACCTCATCCCGGGTGCAGCTCAAAATCCTTTCTGAAGGCCCGTGAAGAATTTGGTGTAATAAATCCCCTTTTTTTGTTTCGGCACAGACTTCCAGAGCCCTACCCAAAAACCCATTCTTCTTGTACCATTTACCGCTTAAAAGCTGCATTTCTTCTGTGCTACTGGATTCGGTTACACTTGAATCCAAAAGTCTTTGCACTTCTGCCAAATTCGGAGACGTGGTCTCTGAAAAAGTTTCCCCCTTGACCTGTTGCTCAGGTTGTGAACAACTAATCTGCCCAAATGATGTGTCAGCACCATTACATAAGGGATTCCTCATCTTGGAGCAGTGGGGCTCTCCAGATTGCCTTTGCTTACCGCTTTTGTTGCTAAATGCAGAATTGGTACTCATTAACAAGACAGACTGATAGCGCTTGGAGGACTGTGGAGAACCAAAATGCTGCCCACTGAAGAGATCATCCCTGAGGCTGGGCTCAGCYGTGGGGAACCCCAGGACCGAGCACGTAATCCGTGCGAAGGGATCCTCTCTTATCGCCTCTTCCACTGCTCTGGAATTTTCCATGCACAAAGTTGTATCAGACTCCATAGCTCTAGAGGACAAAGAAGGTGACAAGTGGATACCATGACCTTTTGTTGCTGCCTCTCTGAGGGCTGGTGTCATTATAGCTACTGTACGTAGTTTACAGCAAACCTGAAAATAACATGGGCCGTGTAAATTTTCTCATTTTAATGACATTATATACATATAACAATTGTGTCAGGTATTTCATTTTTTTAAATCATTTTAACATTATTCAGAGACGTCACAGAGAAAGCAAATTATCTAAAGAGCATGGATAGACCATATACCCTCATGAGTCAAACAAGAACAATCTATTTTTCCTTTACGTCATACAGAGGTTGTTCCAAGTGCAGTAAAAGCTTTAATGTCTCAGGGGAGTAAGTGTTCATACCTCATTGCATTTCTGATCCTATTAGTCTGAGAAGTAAGACCCCCTAAGTTCAACACCTAACCTTGCTTAAACTGAAAAACATGACTATAAGCCATAAGACTGGAAGGATGCATTTGAAAAGCACACACACACACACACTCCTGGAACTGTGGCTGGATTTAGTTTTAATCTGCTCTTGAATTAAGTATTGCTTTGAATTACATTCAGTTTTCCCTCAAGCTTTTTATATAATTCAAACGAGTCAACAACAGTATCACAGAAATGGCAGATATGCGGCTACCTAACAGAAGTTCAGCAAAGCAGACCACATGATGAATCGCTCTGCAATAAACTCAGGGTTACTATTCAGAGAAACAGCCTAGTTTATCAAATGCTTGTTACATATAAACTTACATGAAATATACTCTATACACTCACAAATGCACTTTAGAAAACAAACACCAAGGCTAACACTTTAAAAACAGAGACCTGTAAGCTCTAAGTGTTTCCTACAACCTTTCCTGTGCTTTGTATCCAGTTCTTCTTTACTCATTGGGCACTGTTCGCATAATATAAAAACAATACCCTGATAACTCTTTGCAAACAAAACCTCTTTGCTTTTACTCAATCTCCTTTGCCTGTGGCTTGAGGAAGCTTAGACTAATGGGCTCCCAAACTTTTGGGATCAAAAGACCAGTGTCAGACCTTCCCCACTGCCGGTCATCAGCTATGCTGCCCTAACATATATTATCATTTTGCAGCCCACAGTGCAGGAATCCTTTGTTTTATACCATACTTTCAACTTTGTTTAGGAGATTATTAAAAATACCCCCAAAGAGATTTACTTGGATGTGGCCTGCAGAAGCTGGTAAGATAAGCTACCGTCTGTTCTTGATTAAGAATAAATCCAGAAACAACAGGAGAGCAGCAGCAGAAGTGACTGGAGCAGAGCATTCCCAATTTTTTCTGTTTAATCTGCCTACTAGTTGAGTACCTTTTCCTCCACCTTCTTCTAATATCTTCAATTTTTTTGACCTCCATAGCAATTGCCTAGCTCAGGAATTTTCAATCCACAGGTCTCGTAAGGGGTCAACACGTCCGAGTTCGTCATTTATGGATCTTAAGAAAGGCAAACTGTCTGTAAGCTTGGCTTGGTTATAACTGCAGGTTTGCACCTTCAAAGTAAAAACATTACAGGAGGACGTGGAAATAAAAAGAGTTGAGAAGTACCAGTGTGGATACTTTCTCCTTAACCCTCCRGACACCAAGCAAAACATGAAGAGCCACATCCTCTGGTCCCTACGCTAAGGGCCTGTCTGTATGCAGCATCCAGCTTTTGCTGCTCCACACACACACGCCTGCTGTGAGGCTCTCGAAACTCGACAGTGCTCTCAGCACCGGCCTGACACACACCTTTTTGTCTTTCCACTTTTATAACTACAACGTTTTCAAATTCATCTTAAAAGAACTAGCAGGCGCAAGATTTTTTAAATCCAAGAGAATATGTGTTCACTCACTCCATGCCTCTTCCCTTAGCAAATGGTAAATGACTAAAGTAAAAGTGATTTAGCATGGTTAAAATTAAGGGAAGGAGAACTGCATCTTCTCTGAAACCACCACTTTCTCTGTGGGTTTGCTATAAACTCCAGAGCGAGCTCCCATGCTAAATCTTTCGCTGGGAACCCCAAGAAGATCTCTCAGAAGGACACTGTCAGTGAGATATCTAAGTATACTGAGT
The DNA here is from genome assembly GCF_003343035.1 of Apteryx rowi. Taxonomy (NCBI): domain Eukaryota; kingdom Metazoa; phylum Chordata; class Aves; order Apterygiformes; family Apterygidae; genus Apteryx; species Apteryx rowi. The sequence continues at coordinate 3,536,973 of NW_020447419.1, read as the reverse complement.
AATGAGGTTATAACTTCTATCTTAACCATCTCCCTTCCTTAACCTGGGCGATTTAACAATAATGGATTACTACTCTGGAGAGCCAGAAAATGTCCACACACAGTATAGCTACTGCTCAAACAAATGAGAAGTTTGGAGACAAGCTGCTTATTTCACGTCTATGTAAAGTTAGAGGCTATTTCAAAAAAAATGGCAGCATAAAATTTTCAGACAGAAGTGTTGTGTTTCAACCTGATCACATTCCCTCAAATACCCCATATACTTCTGGTACAGTTTCAAATTTCCTAAATTGCAATGAATACCATTTGCAAATTACTTTAAGGGAGTTTTGAGAATTTTTTTCTTTTACAGGGGAAAAAGGGAAAGGAGAGAAAAATCAAAGTACTCTCAAATTAAACTGCTAACATTAAATTAAAGAGCACCAGACAAACCACTAGCTAATCAGGAGTTCCTGACATAAGATGCTTAAATTATAACATAGCTAAAAAATAAAGAAAATGCTTTCCAGAAGAGCAATCTCTCTATTAACCCCTTATCCAATAGCTTGCAAGCCTCACAAAATGCTTCTGCCCTGAAGACAGTCATATAAGGCACTTCAGGTGTGCTCCTCTAATTTCAGTGACATCGAAGAGAATTTAAAAGCTGGTACTGTCCCAGTCTCCAGTCTTAACTACAGAGCTCTCAGCATTTCTCTAAGAAGCTCATAACAACAACAACAAAAAAACCCCCACTCTGTCATCGGTATATAAGCAAAACAAAGTATCATCCACAAAAGGGTTTTAAAAAATTGAGTATAAGTACTTGGCTCCATAAAAAGTGTGAAGTTTTAATGCTGACAATCTAGGGATATTTTATTTCATTTTGGCAGAAAGCAGCAAAAATAATTTCACTCCACCCTTATTGGATGAGAGTTTCCAGAGTCAAGCCTATTACCTCTTGCAATAAGAAAAAAAGGGGGGGGAGAGATGGAGGGGGAAATAGTGCAATACAGTGTCTAGGAATAGATTGTAATTTCATTCCAGAAAAAGCTTTTCTGTCACTGGTAAACCTTTTCCAAGATTTTTTTTCCCAACATCTAGTACCTGAGGTTTCTTGTCCTTGCTCCTCTCTCCTTGTAAATCAAGTCGCTTTTCATCATCCCAAATACCTGTAACCTTGTTAATAATGAGGTCTCTGGAGACGAAGAGAAGATTTTTAAATTTACTATTTTTTACTTTCAAATTCAGGTGCTTACTTTGCCTACAAATAACATTTCAAATTAATATAGCTAAACCATTTCCAGTTTCTTTGCAGATTAACAATATTTCAGATATATGAACTTCCAATGTTTATTACCTGTTTGAACAGACTTTACAGACAGCAAAATGCTTCAAAAGCAAAAAAAAGTTACTGGCAGCAATGCCTCATGTAATACCAAAATCAAGCTTCCCCAAGCCATGCCCTGGGGTAGGCATCTGCTTGAGTACACTTTACCTAGCTCCCAATTTTCACAAAACTCCTAAAATCATAATGATCTCTAAGAATTCATCCCTCTTTCAGATCCATTTGATCCTTGCTAATGAATTTCAAGCCATTGACTGTAAAAAAAAGACAAACAGCTCAGCAGGATAATCTTCAGTTTCTTATAAAATAAAGTTTGCAGCAACAACCACAAAAGAGATACTGGTCCCACTGGATATGTCCTGGTTAGGAATATCACACAAAAAGGAAAGAAGACTGTATTTAATACACCTGGGAATATTCCTTAAGAAAAGAAATTGTCTAAGTAGGCAGCTTTTGTTTTCAGTTCAAAAGCAGTACAGTTGCTCACAGCGAGTATTTAAACTTTTTAGTATTTTGTTCTATTAATAGATTGAAAAAAAAACAGGTCTATGTGGAGAGTCTCAGCTTTCAGCAGCACTTGCTGTGCAGTCAGTACTATATAGATAAAACTGCAAGCTCCAGTGTTTCTACTCCCCAGAAAATATAAGAATAAATTCCTCCTCTTTGAAAAAACACACACCTAAAAAGGATTTCTCTTTGAACAGTAAGAGAATTCAATTTAAGACAGACCACCCAAACAGTTTTAATCATAAAAAACATCAAAAAGGACATACGTCAAGTGGAACTCATTAGCATTCATTTATGATAAAAATCTGTGACTCATTCAAATCTCTGAACAAAGTTATTTTCTTCTTGTTCATCAGTGCTTCTGAACAGAGTATCACATATTATATCCAAGTTTATTATCGTTCCATCAACTAATTCCTGTTCAGCCTATAATATTAAAATCATACATTTTCAGTGGAACATGCAATGTTATTTTTAAGGTATGCTAAAATTAAAGAGTTTTTGCATTAAGTAAACTGCACACACCTCTCTAAATATGTCACATATGTCTCTAATATAAATATTTGTAATACTTATAGATCCATTGTTATGTCCTTCTTGACATTTCAGTTATCCTTTTGAATTTCATTCTTTGAAGAGGGCCATAAAACCTGCTTTTAAACAGGACCAATTCGGCTCCTAGACACTAATTAAGATGACTGGAATTTAAACTCCCCACATCATTTACAGGATTTCACAATGTAGACCAACAAGGTAGGAGAGTCTTATTAGCAATAACACAGTGCTTTATCCAGTGTCATTTAAATTTTTTTTTTTATTAAATTAAGGGGGAAAAGGAAATCTAATGTTTCTTTGATAGAAAACAAACTTTAGTCAGTCACTGGATTTTGATTTTGTTCTTAGGTCTGCTGCGTCGTTTCTCATCGCTGAGTATCAAGTACCTTGTTATGCTTTATTTTGGGAAACGCTTCAACATTTCGCAAACAGGGAGCTGATGCACTAAGCAGATTAAAAGACTTGCTCAAGACCACACAGGAATTCGGAGCAAAAGCTGAAAGATGCACCTGGATTTCAGGCTCGGTGCAGAACTTTACTTCATTAAACGTGTTTCCTGTACAAGCAAGGGGTCTGTGGTTTGGGAAAGCGACTCGGAGCGATGCACTGAGCACCCTGCGCGTCCCCCCAAGGCAAAGGAGCCTGCAGAAGGGCCTTCAGCGTGGTTATCAGCGGCCAATTTCAGCCCAAAAGAAAACTGCATATGAGAATGCCTGCCCAAGCCTTCCACACGTCTATTGGCCCAACCATTAAAAATAATAATTAAAAAAAAAAATCAACGCTCTGCGATACTGGGCAGCAGACGCACGCAGGCCCCGCCAGGGGGAGGGCGAGCCCCGCCGCCCC
>NW_020447419.1:3441366-3533111 GCF_003343035.1 Apteryx rowi | reverse complement strand
CCACATATTTCAGTCAGGGCGAAACGGCCGCCTTAACGGTTTCCCCAGGTGGGCGCCGGCTTCGCGGAACACGCTCGCTTTCTCGGGAACCCCGTCAGCCCCCTGACACGAGTAACGAGCCAAGGGGAAGCCTCCTCCTGCTCCGACGGGCTTTCGTCTCCTCAAGTAATGCAGGCAACTGCTGGCTTGCATAGAAATGCTTTATTATATTTACCCAAGCACAGTAATTAAAATAAGGCACTCTTGGTGATGTGTAAACATGAAGGATAATCATACATCCCATGCCCCTGCTCCCCAGTAAGTATGTGTACATAAAGGCTGCTCTTCTTTAACACGTTCCATTAAGTGTATTCTTACACAATAATAAACTGAACAGCAGCAGAAGTTTCACATTCTACTTTGGCACAGTGATATTTGTCAAGTGGCAGTGCAAATCCCAAGCTGTATATACTTTTTAATTTTTTATTATTTACTTTTTAATTTTGTTTTAATTTGTTAAGAAAGTGGTTTCTCTGGTGATATCTCTGGTGATGATTGTGTTTAATTCTGAGAAGGGAGGGTTGGATTCGATATAATGACATTAAGTTTGAAAGACTGATCTATCCATAACATTCCAAAGACAAAATTGCTTTTCATTACCAGAACATAGATATGAGGTTTCTGGAATTCAGAGAGTAGTCTCAGTATTATCCACCAAACTCAAAGTAGTCCATTAAATATCAGGAAACTTGTATATGAGCACCTTGTTGTGACTATCACTTTCATAACAGTTATTTTTAATAATTAATCTCTTCCTTCAAAGAGTAAAATAAACCATATATCTTTCTTTTACTTACATTCTCATGCCTGACTTTATCCCATATATTAATGTGAAAGGATTCAGGAATACTCTCCAAAGAAGTTAACATCTGCCCCACTAGTCACTGACAATGTCTCTAGCAATAAGCTCTTTCATTATTTCATTGGTACCACCATAGATTGGTTGAACACGGGCATCCACAAAAGCTCTGAGGAAAAAAAAAGAAGGAAGATTAAAAAAAAAAGACTTCTCAGAACGTATGTACAGCCATAAAGGAAGGTATCAAGTCTTAATCTTTGGAGACCCCTCTTTTTTGAAGTACATTATTCTTCTGGATTACAAAATCATACCTCTTTCATTAACTTTGATTAAGGAAGTATGTTATTTCAATAACTTCAGAAATCAATCTGGTCTGCTGTTCCTATTTTGAGCGTCTGACCATGTCTTGCTGCCACATCTTTTAAAAAAATAAGAACCCACTTTAATTCTCAGAACATTGTGTGCGTTAGGATTAATTTGGCAATTATGGAAAAAAATGAAAATGTATGATGTTACTCTAAGTTTATGAAGAAACATTGGTATGGACTCAGAATTAGGTTTCAGTAGTGTGTTCAGTGAAAGATCACACACCACAATTTTACACTGTACAAAGGGAGAAAGTTCATTCAATTTGACACAAGTCAAGTTGAGGAAATTTAAATCAGTTATTAAATAAAAAAATTTACTTTAATYGATTTTATTCAATTATGTAAAAATATACTGCATAAAGAGGGAGGAAAACTTACAAAATCTGGACATTAAAAGCTATGGAAGTATGTAATCTCATCACCTTCTCTACCATTTGCGAMCCTTTTATTCCACATCCAGGAGGCCACTGTGATGCAAAAATTTTTTTGATAAAGAACGCCTCTTTAAAAAGATGTGGAGAAATTCACAACATGAGGCTACAAGTATTTTAAGATCTTATTTGCATAATTTATCAACAGAATCTAATAAACCAGTAGGATTTGCTTTTATTTTAGCACATTTTTAAGGAGGTTCATTTTTTTTCAAAGCGGTTTCAACCACTGATGGCTGAACAAGCATCAGCTGGATACAGCTTTGAACAGATACCAACTCCAGCTCCATTTGGGCTAGGAGCTACAGCTAGCAGTCAGAAAGCAACACATAGCGCAAGCTGGAACTGGCCCTGGTACACATGCAGCTGCTGACAGCATGCAGAACGATGACGGTGTGCTTATTCATCTTAATTCTGCTCCCGTGTACATACACAGAAGCCCAAGAGCAATATGGCATTCTCAGGAAATCCATGTCGCAGAGCTGTGGGGATAATAAAACCCTGGAGGGACAAATACTGCACATAAGGGGAAACAGAGGTTCTAAGACTCCCCAGCCAGGGCTTGCTGGCCTTTCTATTATTAGTAGGATGGTGCAGAACACTCAAAAATGTATGTATTTGCTAAAATACACATTAAAAAAGTTATTGTAGAGCATCATTTGATACTTTAAATGTATTTAGAATAAATCTGGATCTAGTCAGTTTTAAAAATGAGTTTACAATACCCATYTGTCAACTGCCAACAGTCCTCTTCTGTGATTTCTACTATCTGATTTTCCCCTTTYTTAAAAGAAAGTCTTACCTATATTATTGTGGCAGTGGCATGTACACAAAAAGAAAAAAAATAAAATAAAAAAATCTTCCTATACAATATACAGGGAAATATAAAAAACAGCATCATAAAATGCTCTCAAGTTCATAAAGTAGGCAAAAAATTGGGAATGGCAAATCTCTCTCTCTCTCTCTCTTAGTTCTTCCATTTAAAAAGGTACAAAAAGCTGAATGTGACCTCTCAGGTTCTTCATTAAGCAATCTGTTATTTTACAGTATTACAAAACCTTTAGGCTGACCAACATAAAAGTTTTTTCTTCCCTTGATACACTTGTATTGAATTTCAGAAAAAACATACAAACTAGCTTCCCCTGTTTGTTTTTACACTGCTTCTCTGTTTTTTAATTAGTACTTTTTCTAGAAAATCCATTTTTAGTTTGTGAAAAATAGGTAAGAATTGCTCAATAGCTTATGAATTATTTGCAGAATTAAAACTGAGCCTTCCTGCAGACATCTGTACAGTGGGTTGCCTTTCAATAAACATAATGAGAAAAGGAACAGTAAATCAGCCCTACACAAAACAACTGACAAGTAGACGTAAAGGAAGTGCCTCATTTTACTTTGCTGGTAATCTTTCATTATTCAAGCCTGAAATGTTGCACTTACTTTGCAATTGGATACTCCCACATGTATCCCCATCCTCCGTGCAGTTGCACACACTGAGTAGCCACACTGTTTTGGAGATCAGAAGACCTTAAATGGCCAAAAAGAAAATTGTTTTTAAAGCATATATGCTGTGAAACTTTATTAGAGATACAGACAAGTTAGCAAGACAAAAATATAACTATCAAACTTTTTCCTCTACAAAACCGATCTAAAATGTTGGGCACTGAGGTAGTTTATATTGTGAGGGCCTTTCTTCTTCGTGCACGAACAGTAAGAAATTAATGCATCAAATTGAAGAGTATTTAAGATCTGTTCTCATTATGGAAGAGYTTTCACGGAAGGGAAAGCTTTCAAAACAGACAAGCTTGTGCACCTTTTTAACAGGCTAACGTGTGCCAAGAGATTTCTTTTGTAAAGTAGGTTAGTGTGTTTTCTTATCAAATCCTTCAGTTAAATCATAAAAATTAACAGCATCACAGACTTTTTTTCCCCACTAGCAACACACCAGGATGCTCTCTGAATACAACCGTCATCTGGGGACACTGTACTTTCCTCAATATATTTTACAGTTTTTGATTCTAAAAAATATTGTAATTCTTAAACAGGACTGCTCACTGCAAGACATTCTATTATTCTCTGCTTAAAAATGTTTAAAGCATTCCGTTTTGCACGCCATCCCTCTAGAATCTGAGGGATAACATGCCATTTTTGGTTTATTTCCTGCATCTCAGCTTTTGGAAAGCTGCATACTTGATGCTATTTCAAACACTCAGATGAAAGAACCATAGGATATTCCCTGCACTGTAAGTTCAAGCTGATGTTTAAAGACATGAAGAAACACTTCCTAAGCATATGACTTGTGTAGAGCAGCAACAGAAGTAAAGAAAATGACCAAAGTAATTGCTTCTCATGTAAGAATGCAAGATTCGCTTCCTCTAAACACCCCCTCCCCTCTGCTGACGTTTACTATATCAAGCTTATATCTGCAAGTAAGTTACTGCAACTGCCTTTCCTAAATATATCTTAAAATTAACTATGTAGTACAGCTGCTGTCACCACAAAACAAAAGCCTACAGACCCTTCATTAGAGATCAGTAAAGAGATCCATAAACTATTTTTTAAAATACTTCAAACCTCCACCTCAAAGATCATTGACTGTACAATAGGCTTTAAGCAAAATTAACTAGAGGTGGTCTCCTGAAACATGAAGGAAAAAAGCAGTTCTTCATTCAAGCATTTTCTAAACTGTCTAGGAGAGTTTTATGGAAGAGAGCCACAGGAACTCCATTATGGGAAAGGGGAAATCCACAACAAACTGTGAGCACTAGTATTTGGGAGGGTGGGGAAGTTTCAAATTCCTCACTTCGGAAAAATCTGTTGAGGAAGTAAGTCTATATCTGAGTTGGCACTAGTTGCTTCCTCCTCCTCAAAAGTGAATGCGTCTGCTTATGTACCTGGTACTTCTAGGTAGACAGCGCCAGGAATATCACTCAGTCGAAATCCTTCCTTTCATTGTAAATACTCTCACTGGATTCCCTTAGCATTTTCTGAATATTTCCTCTGTCCTTATATTTTAGAAGGCTTTATGCTGGTCTAGGATTTGTAAAGCTGTGTATCTTCCATAAAATTACATGCTATTATAAATGTCTGATCTGCATTTTCCTCCTATCTTTGCAAACAGAGAAAACTATACAGGTGCCAAATTCATGGGCCATGTCTGAGATGCATCTACTCATCTAGCTTTCTCTGGTTAAACCTAAGTTAACAGATAACACCACCAAGCACGGGGAGAGGGAGGAGGAGTTCTGGCCAATAAAGGAAAGAGCTGTTTAGTCTCAATTACAGCAGTAGCTGTAGCCAACTATTTCTTCCTGAAACAGGATAGCTTCAAAAATTGTCTAAGCTGTACAGCTATCGCTAAGCAATGTTAACTAAAATGCATTCTGTATCTCACAGGCTTCCAATCAACCCAGGTTTTGTTCTGTTTTTTTAAAGATTTGCCATGGTAACGTGGAAACATCTTTCTAAATACCAAGGAAATATTCACTTTTAATTGAAGCTAAAGTTGAGACCCGATCTTATTATTCAGGGAATTCCATCTTAGAAGCACGCTGTTACTTTGAAATTGATCCGATTAACTAACACTGGTTTTCAGTGTAACTGTTTAAGACTTTTATTGACTACATGACTAAAGTTTCAGCTAATGGTGTCTGTTAGAAGCTGACAAATTAATTATTAATCAGACTGTAATTTTATCTTTTCATCAAATCTAGACAGTTCAGAGTTTTTACTATTAGGCTCTTGTCAAGATCACACAAGAAACACTTTCAAATTACTTTAACCACGTACCAATATTTTGCCATAGAAGCTGTGGAGGAGTCCAGATGTTTATCTGCATGCAGCTGCAAACAGTTGTCCACAAAAGCTCGACCCACGCAAATCTGTGTTTTCATTTCTGCCAACTTGTGCTGTACCGTCTTATTTTGGAGGTGGATGGAGGAGCCAGAGGAAAGTAAAGCAGAAGTTGTGGTGTTTTTAAAGAATATTTCAAGTAGAAAATGGAGCATTTTCTAAAAGGATTTCTGTAAGATGAAGCCTACTTCACGAGCAACGTTATGCACAGAAGGTACATCTGCCCAGTTAAAAAACATACCATTTCAAACAACTTTGGCTCTATGCAGCAGAAGGTAACTTACTTTCCATACAATTATGTCTTTAACAATCCTATTAAAGAAAACTATTGCCCTTCAATTCTCAAAACCAACTCAAAACATGACCTCAGGAGAAAAAACCCAACCAACAGTCTGAATACAGAAATTCCTAGAGAGCGCTGAGTATTAGGCATTGGATGCTTTGCTACCCTGTGCTCCCCCTTGTGGGCAAATAAACTTTTATTTTGCAGAGCCAGTAATTTCCCTAGTTTATTAATGTTTCATAATATATTGGATATATTTTCTATGCATACAGTGTTTTAGAGCTTAAGTGAGATTCAAAGACATACAAGTAGAAACAAAGGAAATTTTAAACTAACTATCAGAAAGTTTTCTAACATTGAGGTCTATTACACTGAAAAGGAGTTTCTAGACAGAAGAGGTAAAATCCATTGCTAAGGCTAGGGAAAAATCAGGCAAGGCGAGCGCTCAAATATCTTGTAGTAATTTCTGCACTGGTAGGGAGGGGATAAGAATACAACCCAGTAACAAAAGTCTTTTCTGATCTCCTAGCTCTAAAATCCTATATAAGAAGTGTTCTTTCTTCCCTTGACCGATTAATATAATTGACCAATCTACTATTACAAAGAAAAGATTGATTTCAAACACTGTACTGTGGCATGGCTAAATGAATCAGGCAAGACAGAGCTCTAATTAGAAAGGAGACAACTTTTGACTATATGCACGTTTTAGTAATCAGCAACAAAGGGAAACTGAAGASGTATACCAGAATTGATCCTTTGGGGCAAAAATATTATACTTTATAACATTTATTGGCTGCCTTGTGGCTGGCAATGGGTTAGCCTCAAAGAGGAGAAAATTTTGGAGGTCTCTGCATAGTGAACTATTGTAATTAAAAAGCACCCCACACCTACATGCAAAAGACTGTAAAATATATTTCTTCAGTGTTAAGGCTGCACACTGCACAAATTCCATCTTGAATCATGTATTTCTACAAGTAAACTTAAAAAACACAGATGAAGATCTTCATTGCCTGAAAGATACCTGGTATTCCAGCCTCTAAGGGCTCATTTCTGCTTCTGTTCCCCAAAATTACAGATTTGATTTTGACAAAGTCTCAAGACTTAGAACAGGTTTTTTTGTTTGTTTGTTTTTACTTCAAGAGTATATCACAATCAATAAAAAGGCCAACATCCTCTAATCTGTAAGTCATTCCTGCCCTATAAACCAAACATGCAGGAACTTGGTCTGCTTCAGACCTAATAGCTAATGTGGTCTTCAGGAAAATTCTAACATCACAACACCATGGAAAGCATCATCTGCTTTTATGACTGTAACTGAAGAGTGTAGGCATAAATATCTCAAAATACAATTAACTCCCATTGCCAGGAGTGAGTTATGTTCTCAGAGAATGATCCCACAGGTTTTATATGCAGTCACTTAAGTACCTAGTTACCTGGCAGCTGAGGAATCTCGCTACAATACCTATAAAGCTAAATACAAACAAGGACGACAAGGTCACTGCTCAGGAACCCTGACCAGCACCAGTCTCAGAGATCATGTTTTCGCGACACATCACGTGCAGAGGGACGTCGCGCCTGCACACGCACCGAGCTCTTCTGGAGCCCACAGCATTCCAGTCAGCTTCAGAAATGCATGCAGGTGTAGCATTCCCTGTGACTAGGGCCTCACACTGTAAAACGCAAGCCTAACAGCAACCACATGAATTTTCATCATAAGTAACAAGTCAGTATATTCTCTAGCTGCATATTTCAAATCCAAAAGCAGCACTGCTGGGGTATCTACATGGCACATATATTTAGGGGGTTGGGCTTTTTTTTTTTTTTTTTTTTTTAAATAACCATGGGCAGGAAGACAGATGACAGCAACAGTCCACCAGGCAAACCTATGCAAATAAACAACCCTTTGAAAACCGTCCAGTAATTTTCATTTGCTCAATATTCCACGTACAGACATGTGAAACACAGATGCACGCTGAAATGTACCTACAAGTCTCTCAGTTCCAACTCACCTGCAAGTGTGCAACTGTTTTCCCAAAAGCTTTTCTTTGCCTCACATAATTCCTTGTTTCTTCAAACATGAATTCACAGCTGGCAAGAGCCATATCAGCAATCAACAGTCTTTCCTTTTGAAACACAAATTACACAATCCAGTGAAAATAATCCTACATTTCTCTGTATCAGGTGCACATATGTACATGCACAATTGGGAAACGGATGTTCCATGTTGTTCATTAAGGGAGTAAAGCAGAAGTCACACTAAGTATCAAACCAGACACACTGCATTACTAAAATTAATTATTGGGACATGTCTCAATTTATGATGCCTGAAGCCCACTTTTAAGGCTTTTGGGGAAATGTTCTAAAGTTTTATTAGGCCAATGATATCAAAATAGTTACAAATCAATTGCAGGACTCCTAATGCCTGACTGAAAAATTCACATCAAATTCTGTTTCAATTATTGATTTTCACTATTCAATTAAAAGCAAAATTGTATTTAACAATTTCAACAAGATGTTCATGGAAAAAAAAAATCCAAAACTAAAAACACATAGCCATTTTTTCTTTCCTCTCATAACATGACAAAAAACTGAAACTAAGTCCAGAATAATTACTTTTAACACTGTTGAAATAATCGGATGCATCACTGAGAATCTATTCACGAGTGCATCTATTTTTTTAGAGCAGGGAAACATTTTCTGTCAAAGAACCAGGTAATAAAACAACCTTGTAAGCTGAAAGATCAGGTTTCGTATTTACTCAGAGTATAAAATTAAAYAAACATATCTCTGCCAGATGAGCCAAATACGAAGTCAGTTTTGACAAAGCACAGTGATGTTTTGAAAACCCATGTTGCTTCTCTGTCCTCCCAAGTCATTCCAAAACTTCAGTAAATTGTAAACAGTGTTATTTCCGCTAGCAAGGTATTTTGACAACTAAACAATTCCTCTATTTTGGTATGTGAATAAAGAAAGAATCTCTTATATCTTGAATATATTTCTGCTGGCTAAAATAGCACTGCTTGCTTCTTTCTTTCAACAGACTGCCAGATGCACCAAAGACCTTCATGCTATATTTAATCTTTTGAGCAAAATGTTTCCATTCTGAAAGTACTCAAGAGAACTGTGGCATGTTCTTTTTAATAGATTGATCTAAACTCAGGTTCTTCAATAGCTGGGTCATAGACTAAGGGATCTGGCTTTGAGCAGGGGGGATGTCAACATTTTTACCACTGCCCTAGAGAAATGCATTTTTTTAGCACTAGGAACTGCATTTTTCAATTGAAAAGCAGCAGTACCAACAGGATGTTGCTCACAGACACCCTGATTTTGAGCCTGAGATGGCTCACCATAATCCATAATTTCCAAGATTAAGACAGATCCTTGTAATGGACAAAAAGATGTCTCTGTGATCTTCCCACTGGCAGCAAACGCTTGTGTTCCTCTTACCTGAGGGAGTTCTGCCATCAGATAATAGAAGCCTTTGTTCTCTTTTCCRAGCAAGGCACTGGCTGGCAACCGCACATCTTCGAAAAACAGTTCTGCTGTATCCTAAGAGGATTTTAAAATGCAATGGTTTACAGCCTGGCAATCTCACCTCTTCGTTCCACTACTTTTTCACTGTTTTCTTGCCATTATATTCTTTAACTTGAAAACATAAAATCCTTTTGTTGGTTGGAAGTGTCCTCCAGAGGTCACCTAGTCTGCCTCCTGCTAAAAGCGCACCCAGCAAGGCAGGCAGCTAAGGGCTTTGTCCAGTCACACTTTCCACAGCTCTAAGGATGGAGACTCCACAACCTCCCCGGGACCCTGTTCCAGTGTCTGACCATTTTGATGGTGAAAATACTTTTCCTAATACCTCTTCAGGTTTTTCCTTGATAACTTGCGTCCCTTGCCTCTCTGCCTTTCACTGTGCACCTCTGAGAAGAATCTGGCTCCATGATCTCCAAAACCACCCATTAGGTAGTTGAAGACAGTAAGATCCCGTCCTTCCAGGCTTCTCCAGACTGAACAAACCCAGCTCCCTCAGCCTCTTTTTCTACAGCATGTACTCCAGACCTCCACAAACTATGCTCAGCATACATTCTTTGCATGCAGATATCCTGTTTGTTCCCTAAAGCCTAGGGATGAAAACAGAGGTACAGTTCCATTTTATCTTTATTTCGCTGATTCCAGGTATTAAGTGCTTTTGGACTACCTCCAAGTGCGCTACATGTTAAAGGTCACATGAACTCACTTGGGCTTTCAGGCCGATTTTGTGCAGCTTGCGTCCTTTGATGAAACCTTTTGTTCCATTTTCCACCAGAAAAAGGCTGATTCCGTGAGCAGGGGATCGGGCCTCACGGTTTGTAACTGCAACCACAATCACTACATCACTCATCCAACCATTCGTGATGAATACCTGCAAGAAAAGCAACATGGAATAAAGCAACAAGCTAGCTGTAAGGACGTTAGAAGAGATTATAAAGCAACAGAAAGAGAAAAAGCATGGATACTTTTACAAGTGAATCAAGATGCAAGCTGTAAGTGTCCAGAAGGATTTTAAGAATTTTAAGAATTCAGAAAGAATAAAATGTGTTTGGGAACAAGATCTATTAAAGTAGGAATCGGTTCAAGAAGGATCATGTGAATCAGAAGTGTGAAGTTAAAGAATGCAAAGGTCTGTTTCTTTTGTTTGTCCCATGGAAAAAGAGTGTGGTATCAAATGTAGACATCAGACTAACATAGATGTTCTGTTTTCCAGAAATTAAACGTGTAAGGTATAAAATGCAAAACTATGGATGGCTTCCTGTCACAACTGCTCACTGTAATTCTGTAGTATGATCCATCCACCTGCATGTAACATTTTAGGATAGGTATGTGTGTGTCACAGTGCATGGAAAGTTGGAACATACATTACAAAAGAGATTATTATAAATCAGAGCTCCAACAGACTTGACAGACCAAACAGAGAAACAAGAGACAAAATGCAAGAAGCTCAGAATCCTAACTCTGCCAAAAGAAATGAGCAATCTGTCTTGCTTGGCTTCAATGAGGCAACATAAGCAAGTATCCTTTTAAACACATATGTACATATTTCCTTGCACACACTCAGCACTTGAAATTCTGCTAAGGCCAGAAGTCTCTATCAGTACCAAGTTCTCATTGAAACTACAAAAAAAAGGGAGAGAAAAAAGATGAAGACAGTTTATAGCCTTAAAAGAATCCTGTTGAACTCACACTTCCATTTAAACACTTTACTTCTGCCTTCTTGCTTTCTTATTATGGGAACAAAAGGAAGCGTTAATGCTGCCAGCCTTGCAACAGCTTGACAGCACATGCATAACATATGATACAGTATTTTTTCTCCTAACTTGAACAGCAGGCTCCTGAATAAAGATTCCACAAATTGTGTTGTGACAACAAAAGCTTTTACTCAGACTATTGAGGATTTCATGGCAGAATAGTATATACATTTTGCTGTTCCATCTCAGCACTGAGAAATAGCCCTGGTCCTGCTTATATTATGAAGGCCCCACCCCCAGTTCAAGAGAAAATAAAGCCTTTAGACAAGGTTACTTAAAAGCTACAGAAAGAACATACTCAAGCCTTTCCATAAATTGGTCCATAAATTGCCAGCAGCAGAAGTATCTTAAGTCCTAAAAATGCGACTGGCAAATAAAACCAGAAAAAGTGAAAGAACGGGAGGGGGAGCTGCTGACTCTGGAGCACATCCTTCACTGTCTAAACACATTCAGTTCCCAAAGCCTGTGAGCGGTGTACATCTCTGTTCACTTACCTTACTCCCATTAAGAATCCAATCACTTCCATCTTTTTTTGCGTATGTTCGTACTCCCTGCAAGTCACTAAAACGAGATTTAAAAGGTCCTTTAAGACACCATTTGAGAAGCGGCAATTTTTATCTTAAATTATACCAAATATAAAATAAGGTAGACTATAAAGACTACCATCAAGATATGCACTCAGTGAAAATACATAGGAGGATAACGAAACACACCAAAACAGCTTAGAATATAGCACAGAAACCAAAAGCACAGCGTGTAAAGGGATAATAAATCTCTGCAAGCATACAAGAGCATGGGGTCCCATTTTAACGCTTCTGCTTGTGGGAGGTGGGGGTAATGCAAGCACTGACACCAGTGGGTCAGCACCCTCCTAAGCCAATACGCCTGAGAGGGCAAACGTCAAACGCCAGCCAACACTACATCGCCTAAGCAGGCTCGGTCCTGATGAGGGGCTCTGCAGAAAGCCACTGAAAACATCTACCATCTGTAGAAGCATGACACCAAAGCCTTTTGCTTGTCACATGTTCCCCTTCCCCTCCCCGCCACCATTTTGGAAACTGGCCAGATCAGCTGTGTCTACCCAATATAGGTGCTGTCTGTCCTTCAATAATGATGATAAAGGAGGGAGATTTCTCTGTTTGAAAGGATTCAGAGAAAAGAAAATAAGGTGTTCTGTTCCAAAACAAAAGCTAATACTAAAGAAGACAAGCCCTCTTTACTGAGGTATGTAATTTTCTTCCAGTTACAACATTTCATATTAAAGTATAAACAATTCGGACTATAAAAGCAAATACAAAAGTGTATTTGCCAAAAGTGGCATGATAAGGTAACTGCTTCTGAGGAAATATCCTGAAATGACAAAACCGTAATAAAGCAATTTATAAATTACAATTGTTTTCGACGTTCTGTCTACGCTGGGATATTGTCTAGTCACTGAGATGATTATAAAACTAGGATGCTCAGTAATTTTTTCACTGAAAAATCAGTAGACAGCACATAACATTAAGACCATCTGTCTCTATTTTTAGCTTACCTGCCAGCCCCGGGTTCAGTCATGGCGATAGCTCCAATGCACTTGCCTGCAACCATTTCGGGGATAAAGCGTTTAATCTGTTCTTCAGAGCCATAGTTTGCAATATAGGGCATGACTATATCTGAATGAAGGCTGAATCCTGGGCCACTACAGTTAACATACATCCTTGGAGAATGGGAAGAGGAAAAAAGTTCAGACAAAAGCACTAAAAAGACTTAAATGTTGTAACAGAGTGAAGTTCAACATGGACCCAACACTGAAAAAAACCCCACCACACAGAAGTCTCAGGCTAATAACCTAAACTTGTGGCATTTGTACTGTGGTTTATAAATTGTACTTTCTCAAACAGTTGTACAACCTACCAGACTACGGAAAATGCTTCCCCCAGCCACAAAGTCCTAACGGTAGGGCACAATGACATTTATTATTTAAACAGTCATCTGAAATACTTGCAAGAGGAGGGATTTACATGTCTAAACTATCCCTTCCATTATAAAGATAATACTACTTTTTGTAAGAAAACATGTGCTACAGTAAGGAAATCATATGAAAAAAATACAGTCTCTTGATAACATGGTAACTAAAACTCCTCCTGCAGTTTCCTAGTACTTACTGCTCTTCCCAGACCACGGCTGAAGAGAGAATATCCGCTCCGATGCCTCCATGCTTTTCCGCTATGGCAACGCCCAGCAGGCCCTGCCGCCCGGCTTTTTCCCACAGCTCCCTGCTCACCTGGCCATCCTTCTCCCACCTGCAGACAACACAGGAACGGGGGCACAYGTGAAACCCCCGCGCGCTGCTCTTCGTTCGTCACAGCCACTGCTTCACGCTGCGGCATCTGCGGCCAGGTTTCACCGCTCGGGGAGAGACTTCCAGTCTCATACCAACTCACAACACGTAGGGCGCACAAGCAACTATGTCTTTTCCCAGTGAAGAAGAGGTGGCTTAATAGCAGGTTTTCTATTCTTCAAGTCCACGGATGCCGCTGACATTACAGAAACACCAACTGTATAACAGGTTTGAACTCCTGCTTCCAATGAATAACCTGACRTCTCTTTAGGCCTCATTAGGAAAGGTAATGTTGCCTGTTGCTCCGAGTACCAGACTAGGATTTAGGAGATTTAGCCACAACCATCTGGATAATCACAGGCAGGTCTATCTTCCTGACTTTTCATGTTCCCCACGTACAAAATGGGTATTAATACATCATGTTCTGTGAAACACTTTGAGTCTACCAGTGAGAATTGTTTTACAAGAACCAAGTGTTAACATATTAGTAACTTATCTATAAATCAGTCTCTGTGCACTAGGACAAGTTGGTGCTGCCTCTTGGTAAATTGCTGCTATAAGGCGGTTTCAGGTTTGTAAATAGACAGTTGAGGCTGATCTGCTGACAGTTTGCAGATTTTAACGCCAGAGGAGAATCCCTTATTCTCAGAAAAATAGCACCTGTTTATGGAGTTTGCTCACTCATCAGAAAGTGGCACAGCATGACTTTTTTTTCTTTTTTTTTTTTTAAAACACACTTTGAAATTATTCGGTAGAGAGACCAGATCAGAGCCACTACTCTGGCACACCCCACAAGCAGCTGAGCTACACCATAGCACTTTATCCACAGTTAATCAAGTATCTTATCATGAATATTTAAGCTCATACCCAGAGCTCTCCTTCCACCTACACCGGAAACCTTCAGCAAAACCTGCCTCATTACTATCTTTGCCCTTTGCCTATTTTCAGGGCCATCCCTGTCTCTGCCTCACCCATCACCAAAGCTCCTCCTCATTCTAATCATTTGTGAATCGCGGCTGCATCTGCTGATGACACACTTGTCTCTTCATGCCAGCCCAGCCAATTAATATATTATGCCTGAAACCTACTTGTTTATTTGAAAGGTGTTGGAAGAAAAGGGTTCAGAGGTCCCTAAAGTGATGCAAGAATACAAGTCCAACTTGTTCCACTTTCTCTAGAAAATGGTTGTGTCATCTCACTAGTAAACAGGATCTTCAGTAATCCCTGTCTGAGCCAGTACCTATTCATGAACTGCACCAGAAGTAACGCGAACAAAGATCCAGGGGAAAAGGTCTGGTTTTGTGCACAGAAGATTTTTATACAGGGGAAAAGCATTCTACTTTGAGGTCATTGTTTGAGGATGAAAATAATAGTTGGCAACAACCCTGATGTAAGCTGTTTCCATCGCCTCCCGCTGTTCATTTCCGCCCCTGAGCCACAACACGCCACCCACCCAATTGTGCTATCTCAACTGTTTGTGGATACACACCGTGAGCTGCATCAGGAAACTCATCTAATACTTTATACTTAATACTTTGCATCTGAAAAAACGTATTCTAACATGATCAGATATAGCTAAAATAAGGGGGTTTGGGGAACCCCCCCAAACTTCAGTTCACTGGAAGTATGACACTTCTACTCTATACAAGAGCCTGTATAGAGATTTGCACAGGAGCAAAAGAGATGCACATTTAGACCAAGTTATTTTGTGCAAGTTTCTCAATAACACATTATACAGTTTACTATTCTGTGTGTATTGCATTTAAAGTATCTGCTATAATGGAACCTAGACATGATGTTGATGTTTTCTGGATGACAGCAGTTGCAGCAGAAGTATCAAATACCAGAACAACATGGTGACTAAACCGTCTTGCTAACTCCACCAGCAAGACTGGTGTCAGAGTTAATATATTCAAGCAAGGATACTTTGGCTGCAACTCTGTGAACTGCACTGGTCCTGCAAGGACGCCAGGTTGCCTTAAGCTGGAGCTTGAAGTATGCATTAAGTTCTGATCACTTGTGTTTTCTTTCACAGATGAGTTTCACGGGCAGTTTAGTTTTAAACAAGACAGTTTAAAAAAAAATGCAAACTCATAAATGGAAACAAATATCCTATTTATCTTGCCCTATTAAGAGTAACACCCTGAAAAGCATTCTGGGAAAAAAACCACAAGTTATTTGGACAGAGGGTACAAAAGGCATCTTACTCTGCGTGAAAGGGCACCACTTCTTCCTGAAAGAATTTCCTTGCGCTCTCCCTGAAGATATCGTGATCGGAAGAGAAGATCCTTCGAGTTCCTATATCGGTTAGGCTTTTAGCGGAAGACGGCTCTTGGCGTCTTGTGCCATGCTGTTCAGTTTGCTGAGTGCTAAGAAAAAAGAAAAAAAAAGAAAGAAGAAAGAAGTCAGAGGCTCTGCTAGGACACACGCAGCCCAGTCTGCGCAACCCGCTCAAAGGGAAGGAGACGGCTGGCGCGGCGAGCGCAGCTCACACCGCGGGCCGGGCACGCTCAGACCCAAGGGATACGCAGGGCCAATATAAAGACCTAACGTGCGCTGCGCTGAGCTGCGTGAGCAGGCAAAGCAAGCCTGTTTTCTCTTTAAAACTTAAAGTAAGCTAAAAACAATAACCGCACGTATAGAGGCAAGGGGGTAGAGCTTCCCCTCTGGGGGAGATGGGCCCGGCGCCGCCGCGGCCGGAGCAAAGGGCGGCGCTGCCTAGGCGCCGGGTGCCCCCGGCCGCGCAGTTACCCGCCCGGCCACCTCCGCCGCCGCCGCCGCCACACGCCGAAGAGAGACGCGAGCCCGCGCACGGCCCCCCGCGTGTGCGCGGCGCCCCCCGCCCCGTACCTGGCCTGCGCGGAGAGGGGCCGGCGGCCGCTGGCGCGCAGGAGCCCGCGCAGGCGGAGCAGCCGCGCCGCCATCTTGCGCCGCGGGCTGGCCGGGGCCGGCGGCGGCGTCCGCCCCCGTTTCTGGCGCTCCCTGGCGTTTTCCGAGGCTCAACGCTGGCGGGGAGCCCCTGGATTGGGCTGAAAACCACGTGTGCTCCGTAGCGCAGCCAGCTGATGAGTTTTTTTTTCCACGGGTGACTCCCTGGGTGGTGGCGGGGAGTCTTCGCCTCCTGGAGCCGTGAGGTGGCACAGTGTTTTCAGCAAAGAGGAAGTTCTGAGTCCTGCTGTTTGTCGAAAAACGAAAGCTTGAAAGCACCATTATAACGGCTCAAAAGCCGAAAGCGGAGCGACTCAATGTTGTGCCTAAAAATGTCGTTTCCAAGCTAGTGCCGTGACTTGCCGGGAGCTGCGTCGTACGTGACCGAGTGACGAGCGCTTTTCGCGATTCTGGCGTTCCCGTATCCTGGGCCACGGTCTAAACCTGTCGCAGCATTTTTCCAGAGGACCCCCCCCCCCCCCAATTTTGGCCCCTGCTGTTTCCCGCCTGGCCGCTCCTACGCGCTAAGCCAGGAGATGGCACTGCAGGAATAGCTGCGGGCGCAGAGGCTTGCGGCGCGGGGGTCTTGCCTCTCCGGCAGTGGGTGTTTTTAGCACGACGTGGTGGCGGTGCGGGGACCTGCCCTTCTTCTGTGCTTCCCGCCAGMAGCACCCTCCTCACGCGGCCAGTGGCAGCCCGAAAACGTGAACCCGCTTCTCACGCGGGCCTCGGGGCCGTTTGGTATCACGGGAGGGAAGCAGGCAGGGGAAGGTCTTTCATGCTGGTGTTTTTGAGGGGGAACAAGTAAAACGGGCTCCGGTGGCAGTGGCTGCATCCGGATGCCCCGAGGAAGGTTGAGGGCTGCCTGCGAGGCAGCGGGCTCCTTGAGCAGCGCAGCCGCCAGGGCCAGCCCAGCACCACGGCCTCGGGCCTGCCAGGGACCCCGGCGCTCCGGGCCACGTCGCCCTGCTCGCTGCGGCGCGGGGAGGCCCGGCAGGACACGTCGCATCGCCCCCGAGGCGAAGAGATGGGGGAGCTCAGCGGCGTGGGTCCTGCCCGAAGCCGCAGCAAGGGAAGTGTCATCTCCTGGCGTCAGGAAATGCCCGGAGCAGACAGTGGCAAACAGGCCAATGTTCTTCATATCAATATTTTGGGCTGAAGGGAGGGTGTAAAAAAAATGGATGTTAAGAACAATCATTTCTTTACACGTTAGCAAAAAAACAGAGCAGGAGCTCTGGCCTTCAAGACAGGGGTAAGGTTTGCCATGCATTCCTGTGCGCAAATTCTCCTGAACTGGTAGCTCTGCTCTCACGGTGTTTGGTGGGTGGCAGACGTTTTCCTTTGAGGCTGCAAACAGCTGGAGCGCTCTGTGTTACACTGGTAAACACTTAATCCCCCAGTCAAGCCCAGCAGTAACTTCACCACCTCTCCTGTATTAGAAGTGTTGCCAGAATGACATAAAGTTACGAAATCAGTGGGCTCCAGTACAAGGTGTTACTCTGCCCTGACCTGAGGACACGCTGGGTTTGGGGCTTTGTTTCAAATTGGCTTGGCTGAACACTCTTTTTTTCTATCACCTTTTTATGTTCTTTTTTATGATTTCCAGTGTTTATAGTTGATTGCCGCAGTTGGAAGTGACCCATATTCCCTTCAGTGCCTGCTTTGTTGGGAACAATGTCTGATGTGCTTATCACATTGAATGTATTTTAAAGCATTATCTGGCTGAGAAAATGCATGTGGCCTTGCAAGATGCAAAGCTGAAAAACAAGGGAATTGTAGGTTAGCTGGAGAAAGTGTTCAAGTGCAGCTCTTTGGGCAAACAGGTCAAAATGATTTTTTTTCTTTTTGGTCAAACTTAATGTTCCCATTGCTCATCTGAGGAGTATCTCTTCTCCACACACAAAGACTGTACAAGTATATTCAGGTCAGAACAGCTGTATCAAATGAATTATCTTTTTTTCTTTTGGAAGAGATCTTCTTTTCTGTTTTTCATTTCCACTGCATGAAAGAGATCACAAAGGAATTGAGCAAATGAATCTCCTTGCATGCGTTTTTTATGTCAAATAAGTCACCTACAACTTTACACACGCTCCTGAGCTAGGGCATCGGTAGTCCCATTGCATCTGCAGTGGTGTGTACAGTATTGCTGTGGAAGGGTGTTCTCCAGGGGCAGGTGTGTTGGCTTTGGCTTTGATAACAGATGACTTAATGTGGAAAACTACAAGTTAATGCAGCCCTTGAATGCAAATGTCCGGGGTTTGTTGTTGTTGTTGTTTTTAGTAGCACTTTGCCTGTGCCATTGGCACGTGGCTTTTCAGTTATTTCTGATGTCCAAGTTACAACTTTTTGAAGTGGGGGAACTGCTTAGAGGCATGTTCTTCTTCTTCTAGCCTGATAAGTCATTCAAAAGAGATTCTCTGACAGCTGGTAAATACTGTGTACAAGCCCTGAAGGTGATTTATGCCAGATGGCCTCGGTTATCAGCGTATTTGGATAATAGAAACTCTTTTTAAGAGCTATGGTTCTGTGTTTTCCTCTGTCTTGCTACGTGTGATGGCGATACTGTCAGTAAATCCAGGCTGCAGGATTTGACAGGAAGCTTTGAAAACACAGTGAGGTCCAGCACTGACCCCTCTCACAAAGCTCTTTACTTGCTTTTTAGGCTCCTAGTCTCTGTTGCAGAGCGTTCAACTATTCATCTCTGATATGAATAGTCTAGAGGTTTGGTTTCTGAGTAAGTTATTTAAAGCTTGTGTACTGTCTTCTTTCAAGAAGAACCCAGGTGCCGATTTAGCACGTCTGACCACCACAAGACCTGCATGGTCTTCATCCAACTTTTTTATGCTGGCATCACAGTGCAGGGCGAGTTTGAATAAGATGCAGAGCTCTCAGCTTACTTCTGCCTTGATACGTGAGTCTCCTTAGTGTGCCTTTGCACAGGGTCACACAATTTGAGGCATGTGGGTGTGAGATGTGACAGAGAGAGATGGGCTGCAGCCAGCACATGTGCCTCCTCAGAGCAGAAGCCCCTGGTAACGGGCTCCCGTTCCTCCATCCTGGCGCGGTGCCGCGATCGCGCTCTCGCTTTCTGACCCCGTGCAGCATGCTGGTGCATGCCTAACGGGAGAGGCAGCTCCTTCAGCGGGTGCTCTGGAGCACAGGAGGGAGGCTGCGGCACTGCAGACCTCTCTGAGATGCAGTGGTCGCTGGGTGACTGCAGAGAGGGGGAGGTGGGAGACAAGCGTGCGAGTCTCACGAGCACAGGATGTGACTTGACGGGCCTGAAGATGATGGAGACAGATGATCTCTCACCAAGGAACAAGATTTTTTTCCCCAGGTCTCTTAAAGACAAACTTCAAACTATTATGTTTAAAGGGGTTGCCAATCCCGGGATGCTGGTCTGAAGTCTGTGAAGGCTTCCTACATATGTGTGTGCCAGCATGTCTTTTTTTCTATTAGTTGGATAGCCATCTGCATTTTGCAGCATGTGGTGGTACTTATTTGGACCAGGCAACCTTAGCAGTTGCTCAGTAAATTATTTCAAAATCATTTCTGCCAAAGCTCAAGAAGCAGCAGCCATTTCAGGGAGCATTCCCAGTGAAGACGGAAGTTACAGATTGAAGGTATCTTGGTTTCAGCTGTAGGGAGAATTTGTTACCTTTCTATCAAAGAAAGAAACTTCAGCTACCAGGGTTGTTCATCAGTCTGTGTTCACCTTAGTATGTGTTAAATGTGATAAATGTCCTCAAAGAGGGCGCCCAAGACTTCAAAGGTTCAGCCAAGTTTGTCCCTTGATCAGAGCTGTTGTCCTATGTAAATTGGTCACAGGCTGTTAGGAGTGTACTTAACTATCAAATAACGTAAACCAGAGCAGCAGCTGGTGAATACAAAAGGCACATTGCAGCATTCACTGAACAAAGCAGAGGTTAATATGTGAATTTTGTATTGCTGCAGGTTGAAAGTATGATTGTTGTCCAAAACAGATCTGCGTAAATATGGCATCGTCTCCCCAAACAGGTCTACTCCCTATACGTGTGATCAGGATTGTATTTATTTAAGGATACAAAAATACTTTTGTACTTGTTATTAAATCAGACTCAAAATGAGTGGCATCCTGTGTTGTTTTAATAAGCACTTACAGTGGCATTTTTAAGAGTTGCTTTTCAAGCAGTATTGATGCTTACAGTTTCAGACTTTATGTTCATTATTTGTTTAGTATTTGAGAGAACACTGTTCCATTTGGCTGGTTTAATGGAGCCCGAATGATAAAGTTAACACGGAAATTGATCTTTGTGAACCACTCTTTCTTTATGTATGACAAGTAACTTAGATGCTGGCGTTCCCTAATTCTGAATTCTGTAGGCTTTCCACTCATTTAACGTAGTTTTTTTGTGCGTAGAATACATATGTATCATTTCAGCGTTTTTTTTTTTTCAATTAGCAGTCACTGAGGGATTAGGTGCTATAGATTCTAATGAGCTACTCAGCATTTCCTCCACAGGTCTTCAGCTGAAATCCAGCCTGACTCAGGCATTAATCAAAAACCTTCTCTTCGATTCAGTGTTAGTGCTTCTTGTGAAATGAGTTTGAGAGGTCTCAGCTTCAGATCTCATGTTCTCAGCTGATTCCCATGTTTTGTGCTAATTGCCATAGACACAGAGGCCAGGGGCCATCAATCAGCTGTGGAGATCTGGCAGTCTCTGCTAGTGTAGATCAAGGCTCTCTCTTCCCCGATGCTGGGTTAGGCACAGGAGTGGAGCAGAGGCTGGGAGAAGCTCTTCTACCTATGCTGACTTTGCTGCAGCTCTTGAGCTTCCTTTAGTCCTCATTCAGTCCCTTTAACAAAAGGGAATGTGCTGGGCTTATCATAAGAGTATTTCACGTTTTGGGAGGTTTCAATGTAGATTATGGAAAGGTAAGTCTTGTTATGCCCAGTTTATCAAGGGACCAGGAGAAAGGCAGGCTGTATGTAATGGAGTAAGCACTGAACTGAGTAGAAATGGGGTGATGGAAGCTACTGCTGAACTGGACAAATTAATGTGATGACTACTGAGGAAARAAGGACTCCTTTAATGGATACTTCATGGCTTTCAAGAGTGTGAATTAGCTGATTATGACCCTCTTGCAGATGTGGGTGTTGAGCTTGGAGGATGYAGAGAGGTGTGCTGGGGTTGTTGTGTTACCACCGTGGGGTTTAGCAGGGCTGCCTTGTGATTGCAGGGCTGCACACTGAGCTTGCATAGACGCTGGCCTGCCTTCCCTGCTGGGCTCATCACAAGATCGTAGCAGTCTTGCCAGAAGAGCGGGTAAGTTCTGCTCCTCTGCAAATGTGTTCTGCCATGTGCACTGTGGCCTGGATAGGTTGAAGTTATTGCTGTTCTTTATTTCATCAGGGACATGCAAGAGATACCATAGTTAACATCAGCCCTCACCCAGAAGATGGATATGGGCCTGGGCAACTAGGGAACAGACCAGAGACAGCCTTGTAAGTAAAAAAAAAGGCAAAGGTGCTTTATTTTTTGTTGTTGTCTGAAAGCAAGCTTAGCTGTCCAGATGCACAGGAATGTTACAGCTGAGAAACTCTGAGCTGACACTACTCTTTAAACTAATGCGGCAGTTAATAAGCACTGTCGTTTGCATGGGGGATAAGGCATTGCAAAATGCTAGCATTTGGTGCAGCATGAAGTAAAAACGGATCCATTTTTGTCTCAAAAAGAACCAAAGAAATCTCTTTCTTGAGCAAACAATCTGGACAGTCAGTGTTTGGAAAGATAAAAGTAGGAACTTTCTTCTGGTTTTGTTTCTCTGATTTGGTAGAGCTGAGTGTAATAGTCTAAGGAGTCAATGTAATGTGCCTGTCTTCAGTTTCCCCGGGGGCAGCAGGAGCATGTGATGTGTTAACATATGCAGTGTTCACATTGTTCCTTAAACAATATCTAGTGCTGGATATGTATGTCCTCTGTAACTAGAGTGTAGGAAGCAGTTAATCCCTCTACCTGGAAAAAGATATGGCTTTCTGTCACTTCTGCAGGGGCTTTCAGGATTTGGTGGAGCTTGTCCACCCCAGCCCTGGAAAAGAGTTTAATTATTGGGGTATGAGAGCCTGGGAAGAGGAGCTTCCCCTGGGAGGAAAAAAGACCTTTTAGGAATCCTGAAGACCAGGAACTCTGGAAAACAACCTTGAAACTTTATTTTCTTTGGGAACTGGCTCTCTAAAGCATTCTGCATTTTAACTATGGATGGCAATTTCTTTTTTGCATAGTCATTTTAAAGCCTTATTCTGTCATAATTTCTTGGAAGGCCTTTAAAACTGATCCACAGATGCTCTGTGACCTCTTGCTAAGCATTTAATAATGTGCAGTGTCCCCAGACACATTCAATTTACAGCAGGGTGGATGCGGTTATGTTGTTATCACTCACTAATTAGCTAGGTTGTAGGAAACTAAATACCATCATCTTCAAACTAGCTGTGTGTAGAGATCATTGCTGTCATATGTCTTTGAAGCATATGCAGAGAATACAAAATGAAGGAGACAGTCAATAGCAGTTTTGTAATAATAGAAGTCTTATTTCAGGATTGTGATCTCTGCTGTACACAGAAGTTTTTACAAGTGGCAGCTATGCCTGCTTGCAGGGTTTCTTCAGTATTTTCCCATTCTTTATATACTGTAAAGAAAATTTAAATATGGTTATGCTGTAAAGATCTCTTGAACAAGAAACTCATGCAAGTTTGCCAGTTCCAAAAAGGGTTTTTAAATTAAGTTAAATTTTTATTCTGAAAAGGAAAATAAAAAAACTGCTCTCATCACAAACTTTCTTCCCCAAATGCAAGCATTCTGTGGCTCCCAACTGCAAGTCTATGTGAAGTGTGAATCAAATTTTGAGTCCAAACCCTCCCTGCCCCCCAAAAGGACTGGCTTAAAGAGACATGAAATTTAATTTTCCCAAAATGTAACACATTATGGCTGCTTGGTTCCCCCCCCTCCATCTCCCCCCGCCCCCTGACTTCTGAGCCTTCTTTACAAACTTCAAGGTAACCATGAGAGAGGGAGAAAGAGATTTACTCTTCTTATTTCACATGATGCCTGGGGTTCCCATATGATCTCTTGACCCCAGCAGTGCAGTCCTTCAGAAAATAACTTCAATAACATCAGACTTGGCAACATGGAAACAGTTATGCACTCCCTCTCTTTCCTGATATTCCTGAGGACCTGCCTCCATGGAAAATGGATACTAACCAAGACCTTCCTGCTAGGTATGTTCAAAAGAAGTTGGAAATTGTCTTCTGTCATGTGCTGTGATGCAGCCCACAGGCGCGGTGGTCTTTCCCTTTTGCTGCCCGGCATACAACAAGGAGGTGAGGAAGGAAAGGATTATTTGAGGGACTGTTCTCTCTGCACTGACAACCAAGGAGAAATGCTTCAGATGGCTGTAGGGAACATACCTGAGGAGTCACTGTGAGGTGCCACTTCTGTCATTGGCCTTCTTGAGACATTGTGCTCTCCCCTGTCTCAGTCCCTCCTTAAAGTGCTCCCTGTTGCCCAGTTTCACTCATCAGACCGTAAAGAGGCCACGTGAGATTTGACAAATGTCTGTGAGGGTGGGCAGGACCAGAATTCCCTCAGAGCCATGCCGCTGGCTGAAATTTACTCTGTGACACTTCTCCATGCCTAAATGCCCTTCATCCAGGGGAAGATTGTGCACCCTTAAGGATATAAACAATATGCGGTAACTCGGAAGACACAGTAAAAATGAATTTGTCTGCTTCAAAGTGTAATTACAATTACTAATTATCATGGCTTTCTTTCAATCAGCATGAACAGTCCCTCTTGTAATGCTCTTCATGCTGCTGAGGAAATATGCACATACACTTTTATTGCTTTTATTAATCTCCTTCATTCAATGCTTAGTGCAGAGCCTTTCCATAGGATTAGCATGGTCTTTCTGCTACAACAAACAGTTTGATTTAGGAGTGCTGCTGCCCATCATTGCTACATCGACAGAGAAATGAAATGTTTATGAACTAATCTATACCATCCTCCCAAACCATAGATTTTGGTAATGGAAAGTTCWGTTTAATACTCTAGTAAGCTGTGGTCTGATATGTACTGTGCCAATTAATCTAGAAGGCTGATGTGAGAGTGAAGTCTTACATTTTCAGCAGCATTTCAGGCTTCATTCTGAAGTAAATGAAAGTGCCTGGCTAAATGAAAAAGTATTGCATTTTTCACTATAAAATAAATGAGAAATAATAGGTTCCTAAGGAAGCATCCTTTCTTTATTGCACATTTGAACACTTTCCTGTATCTGTAGAAATAGAGAGCATAAGAAGGATGCAGATGTAAAGCTATAGCAGGACTGCAGGGACAGCAAGGTATTACTTAGAAGAAAACTGCTTGAACCTGTCATGTTAAAATTTGAGATTTGATTGAAAACCTGCTAAGATGGAGCAATTGTTCTTGCAACAGTGATATGAATTACCTTAGAAGGGGGCCTGTGTGAAAAGGGAAGATATTCCAGTGTGGGAGCAAGTTTATGTTGCTGGGGGGGAGGGTTATTTAATGGATTGAGGTCTTTGCTCAGACAGAAGTGTCGTATGTACTGTGACTTTTTGAGATCTCA
Source organism: Apteryx rowi (assembly GCF_003343035.1). NCBI lineage: Eukaryota > Metazoa > Chordata > Aves > Apterygiformes > Apterygidae > Apteryx > Apteryx rowi. Next base: position 3,508,187 of record NW_020447419.1, on the reverse strand, counting down.
GTACTAATGTAGAGAAGATAGACGTGACAGCTCAGTGATGCGGACAACCAAGTTTGCCCACCAGAGAAAAGACGTCTTCACCAAACTCTGCCTTCTTGCGTTTGCCATTGCAGCATGAGGGTCTGCTAGCAGATCTCTGTGAAGGAGCAGGGTGGCACTGTATAGTGGTGTTGGGGACCATGGTGACAGGAGACAATTGTGTATATTGCTGTTGTGTGAAAGTGATGGAGGTGACTCCAAGGCTCTGAAGATTGGCCATCCATCTGGACTGATGCTGTGAGATGGCAGTGAGTATACACACTGGCTCCAGTTGTTTTAGGGTCAATTAATGCACCTTCTGTACTCTTCTTGCTTTAGTTAAGTGACACAGCTGCTGTTGTACTTTCCTGGGTTCTTTAGTGTTCAGGTGTGAAGGAGAAATGCCCAGCATCTAGCTGCTTCTGGGCATGAGAGAGGAAGACAACACAGAGAGAGTTGTGAGGAGACATGTCTGAACAACTTAAGACCCAAATGAGCTTAGGGCAGTGAGTGGAGCATGCCCTATACAGCACTTATATGCTCTAAGACCAGTAAATAACTGCTGACACATCGAGTGTGCCTGATTGCTGTGCCTTKTTCTCCTGGAAAAAAGCCCCTTTCTGTCCTTCTGAGTTCATTGGTCTTTGTTTCTACAGTAAGCACAGAACGGTGCCAAGTGCTGACTAGAGAGGATTCTTCTAAAATGAATGAAAATCAAGCCCAAGAGTAGGGTGCAGAAGCAGTTGCTCCCTTTAAGAGCTGAGCGTCCTTGTTTTTGACACTCAAACCGCTCCATGTAAGAGAAAAACAACTGTAACGTGAGTGGGGTACCAAGAACAGGAGGCCCTGTGTGACGGGGGGGGCTTGTGTGGCAGGTGTTGTCATTGCYGTCTGCTGTGCAAGTACAGTCAGGTCCCACGTGTCGCACAGAACAGCTTCTCCCTTTTCGCAGCTGAGGGCCTGGTCCCTAGGGCCTGGCGAGATGGAGGGGCTCTGCTCCTCTTGCAGTTTCTTGCCATCTCAAATCCCTCCCGCTGAGCCCACACGAACCCTCCTCTCGGAGGGGCTTCTCGGCTCTCCCTGGCCCGGCAGAAGCAGCTGTGGAGAGCTCTTTGCTCATACGTGAGGCAGGAGTCCTCTTCCAGTGAACGGGGCCTGTATCAAGAGCTTGGTTATATTCTTAGGCTCGGTGACCATCTCTACTCAGTCGTCCTGACCTTTCCGCCATGGTTTTGCACGATGCCTGCTCTGTGGTGCTGGTCGCTGTGTCTAGTGTTGCAAACCAAGAGCCAGTGTTCTGCAGCTTGACCTTTCTCTGGGGATTTAGTCCTGGTCCCTTGGAGTTAAACTGTCAATTGCTTTGAGTAATGGAAAGTATGTTCATTAAGAACGTTCTATTTAAAATACAAAGCAAATACAATGCTAGCAAGAGGTGTCGGATGACCAGGAGGGAGAATTACTTTTTCCATTCAGAGAGTGAGGAGATACAGGGCAGACTTCCCCAGCTGCTGGGATTTTTAGAGTCTGTCTCTATGGGTAAAAAAAGCAGCTCTCTCACCGTGCACTGTGCGCCACGAAGGAGTGCAGCGCAGTGGTACTTCTTGTGTGGAGCACATCTTTCCCTAGGGAGCAGAAATAGGAGAGGAGGAGGCCCCTTCTGGAGAGCATCCCCCAAGATCAGAGCTCTGAGCGATGTATGCGTTACTAGGTTTAAGCAACCAGTCCGAACATTATATGGTTTTGAGGCAAAAGAGGAGATTTCACCTCTCTCCTGCAGACAGGAGAGCTGGGTTTGGTGGGTTTCTCAATTAAAAAAAATCTCCCCCCCCCCCCCAAAAAAAAACCCTGTCACATCCTGTTTCTACACTTTCAAAATAAAACAAAAAAGTTTGATGTTGAAGTGATCAATAGCTAAAATAGGATAGTATATAAAAAGTTTGGCATTCCTCATAAGTGACTGAGTTATTTAAGTTCACCTGCAAGTTTCCATGTTTTATCAAATATGCACTTTTTAAAGATACTTGTCTATTTTTTCTTTTTAATTACTAAAACTTCTAGATGGAATGAAAATCCATTCCCCGCACAGCTCTGTGAAATACTTTGGGACTCGGTGTGCTTAATGGGAAAGGAGTGTTCCCTTAATCACTGTTTTGTTTGAAAAATTATTTCTGCTCTTATCTTTGTAGAGTGAGAGTAATATAGATAATGTTACCTTCCTTGCTTGGAGTTGCAGTTCAGAGAAATACTATCAGGCTGGTTATGTCTCATAATCTGGGATTTTATTTTAAACAAGAATATGAATGTGTGTGTTTTAAGCTTCATGGGAATATTCTCTGAAATTATTTTAAAAACCTGCCTACTTCTGCACTAAAGTCATCCCATACTGTTGCACATAATCTCCAGGGTTGGGCCCCAAATATTTTAAAAATTAATAAAATTTGCAATTCTGGAGGGAGAAAAGATATTAAAGGAAATTTCACATTTTTTTGTTCTGTTTTGTTTTTAAGGACTTTGTAGGAACCCAATGCTGAGATAGATTGGGTKTTTGACTACATGTCAATGTAGTGTGACAGGGAAGCGTAAAAAGGAGGCTGATGGTCTATATGGGGAAACATTGTTTTGATGTTGTTTTGTTTTTGTTTGTTTTTTTTTCCCCAGCAACTGTGGTCCATGGTTTACTTGGAAAGAGGAGCTGCGTGGTACCTGTGTCTATGCAGTACGTTAAGAAACCGTAGGGTGGCTAGCAGTCCCTTGAAAGACACCCTTCAAGCTGCATTACTATAAATAACTTGCTTTAATGTATCTTACACTTTTTTCCTTGCCTTTTTAGGATGAGATTAAATAACAACCTCCTTTTCTCCTTCTGTCGAGGGTTTCTCCTGTTGTGCCCGCGGGACCCCCCTGTAAATAACCTGCTGACTTATGTCTCTGGGCAGGGCGCAATTTGGAGATTAATTTGCTCCCCTCCCCACCAGCATGTTGAGGGGTTAAGCAGGAGATTTTTTTGCGAAGCCTCGGGAAGGAGGCAGCTGCTGCGCCGGCAGCTGCCGGCATGCTGCGGGTTATTCTCACGCTGGCTCCCCCTCCGCTCCCCGCTGCACCTGTTGTCACTTGAATTATGGTCATTTCATGCATAGTAACTTAATATGGCAAAGTTGGATTTTAATAGAACAAGCTGGCACTTGGAGGGGAGATTAAGGTAGCTTCGTGAGAGCTTAAGGAAAAGAAAAAGGAGCTGCGTTTAAGGGCAAGGGTGCGCAGGTGACAAAACTGCTTTGCGATGTAGTTACTCTCATGGTTGTCACCAAAGAGGAGCTCGGGCTCCTCTTGCTGCAGCCCCCGGGGCGACTGTGCTGGGGCCGGTTCCCCTGGTACAGAGCCAGTTGATGTTTATGATCTCTTGTTCTGTTTGTCCGTAAAGCTATAAATGCATCCGGTAGCTAGGCGCCCTTCCTCGTTGTGCTGCGGGCCCGTTCTTGCCGTTGCAGCACCGAGGAGGAGATTTTGCTGGGAAGAGCTGCTCCGCGTGGCTGTCTTTGGGCCGGGCCTGGGGTGCCACTGTCGCGGGCAGGGGAGCACCTTGCCCGGAGAGGCTGCTGAGCGCACGGGAGAGGCCGGAGCAGATGCCACCCTTGGAGCCGTTGACACCAGCCACCYGTTGTCTTTCTCCCAAGAGCAATTAAGTGCTAATCTAGGGAGTAGCTCCCTAATTACTCCTTCTCCCCATCCTCGAAGAAAACGCTTTTCACGCAGATTGAGTAGGGTGACTTCCTGAAGAAGATGTTTATATATTTTATTTTCATAAAACTTTATTTTGTGAAATACAATATACAGAGAAAATAAATTAAGTATTGGGCGCTGCTTTGGGTAGGGTTTGAACAGCTTTAGAGAAAGAAAGACTTTATAGCCCCAAAGTGACCACAGGGATTTATTGATGCTTTATTTTTCCAAGGGATTACATAGTTTCATTGGCAAACAACATGGAAAAAGATGCTTGGGAAGGATGGATGGTGGATGGTAGCACTTTGTTCCACCTAGCTTGCCTTAGTGAAAGTTCAGTTTTTGAAATGAAGGTGTAGTGACCCAGAGGGTGATATGTATGGATGCACTGGTAAAAAGTAGTGGGTTTGGAGGCACATCATCCAGTCCTATGTGGTATCCGTGTTGACAGTGATTGACAGAGCAGGAATTTCACTGAGACAAATCTCTGGTGCCATCTGGTCTTTCCAAATTCAGCTTGTTCTGGGAAGGAATGGGAGAGTTGGACTTGAAGTCACTTTACCTGAAGAAACACTTGCAAAATGATAAATCGAGCCCTTGATTTCTCACTGCTCCCTTTTAAAGTGTTTGTTGCATGCAAGGGTTGGAAATGTCCTTCCCAGGTTATTAAAACATAGTTTAAATGGGCCCTTAGACCCACAGTATCTTATGTTTGTATTTCAAAGACAGCTGCTGTTTTTTTTCTGTGGACAAAATAGTAGCATAGTAAGACTTTTTTTTCTCCTACTTGTACAGTACTTCTAAATGTGCAGGTACTTCTGACGTCCTGTTTTGACCACTGATCACGACTGTTAGAGTACTTTTATTTTCAGATGATTACTTCATTTTGTTTGAAGAACTGTTCTCAGTAGTTCACAAAGCTTTTCCAGCTACTCTCTGATTTTACTGCAACCTACGAATCAGAAGGCATTGTTTTGATTTCTTTTTTCAGTCAAGTGATCTCAAAGTCATTGTAGGATAAATGTCTCAAGCTGTCAATTTGCATAGCTTGAACTGTAATTTTGCCTTACAACAGAAGTCTAGGATAACATTTAAGCTTCAGCATTTTTATGCCCGCAGATGAACTGAGCGTTTGTTATGGTCTGGATATGTTATCTTAGACAAATCCACTAACCACTGCCTCAGTTTCCTCCAGTTCTAGAGATATGAACAGGATCCAGGAGTCTGGATTCCTGTTTTCTTTGCTCTTGTCCAACAGTCTATTTTGGTTTTATTCATATTATTGAGGTGATGATGTCATGTTGATTTGATAACCTATGTCTGGCCATGAGCAGGTAGAAACTATTAAGCGTAGCAAGAGGGACAAGGTTAAGCATGCAAAAGAGAAGGACATACCACTTGGAATCTGGGGAAGTCCACTTAGACGGACAAGATGTGCTTTACAAATGCTGTGGAAGAATACAGATATGATAGTTAGAAGGAGCAGCAAACATTGGTTTGGGAAATACCTTTAAAAATAAGAGCTGTTCATGAGCTGAAGTCATTAGAACTCTATATTAGGTCAAATCTGATCAGGAACTTGTCTTTAAGTGTTTAATGTTGTACACACCAAATTCTCTCCTTGCTCAGGTGTGATAAGAGTAAATATATGACAAATAAAGCACTTTTCCTAAGCATTAGCTGTGGGTTAGCTTTCTTACAACTATTGCAGCTTTTCCACAGAAACTCAGAGAGCCTAGAGATTTAGGGTTGACAAAAGTAACCTTCTCTGCTGTGGCTAAATCTAGCCTTTTTAGTAGTATAACTGCAGGCTAAGTATGTTGCGAATAGCAATGGTCATTTTCATGCATACTATACTTTTTTAGTGTAACTCAAATGCAGCTTTGTCTGATTTGCCTGAGAAGCCTCACCATTAAAAGCCAACTGCAAAGAAACTGGGAGTGAGAGCACGATGAAGTGTAGGATAAGATGATGTTGAACCCTTGTACCTACCCTCGTAGTTGATGCAGCCATTGGAGTCTTCCTGACCTTTCATCAGTTCTTCTACTTCCTCTTCTGTCATCTTTTCACCTGGAGAATGGGGAGAGCCCAGTTAATTATTATACAAACACTCAGCTAAGGCTGAACCCTAGAGATTTTCCAGAAGCTCTTTTTTTTTTTTTTTTTCCCCCCTCCTTCCTGGGTTAGTAACAAAAAAGACTTATAACTGAACTGAGCTTTTTTAATTTTAACTTTTCTTAGATGTTCTACACAAACACAGATTCTTGTTATGCTACAAAGTAAAGAAACTATGGGGCAAATCCTCTATCATTGTCCATATGCTGTGTGTTACAGCCTTTTCTCTCTATCCCTCAAGTTACAGGCATTCTTAATACCTAGCCTGAGCTGAGAAAAAGTAAAGCAAACCTTTTCTTTTGGGCTTCCTAAAGTGTTTTTTTGTTCACTTTCCCTTTGGCTTCCCAGTTCAGAAATCCAGAGTCTTGTCGGGCTTTTTAGCTTCCTACTTCCCTGGATCGGTTAGAACATCCTCTCCCTCTCTCATGCCTTCAGACAGCAGTAATTTTTTTTAAATACTCATAGAGATAATAATCCCTTACCCAGAGTAGCCAGTACATGACGGAGTTCGGCCCCCATGACTGTGCCGTTGCCCTCCTTGTCAAAAACACGCAGACCTTCAACGAAGTCTTCATAGGTACCCTGGTCTTTGTTGTTAGCAGCTGCTTGCAGCATGGGCAGGAACTCTTCAAAAGTAATCTTCTTGGCGTTCATCTCTGGAAAGAAGATACCAGTTACTACACTACGAGACCCTTCTACTTGTGTTCTCCTGTTGGGATATTCACCCTCAAGCATGGGAGAGTCTCCCGCCTCATTTGCTCACCTTTTTCTAACATTTATTCTAGCTTCTGCCCCAGGATTTGGCAGTTCCACTGCAGAATCTGGATTCTGTCTGTCTTATGAGAGGTTACATTTTCACATCCATCTGATTTTTCACATCATTGCTCCAGCCCTCTTTTCACACAGTCTTAGATATTTGTGTTTGTGTGCATGTTGTATTTTTCTTTCAGAAATGAAACTTGCTGTATGAGTTCATCTTTGAAAGGATAATAATGTTCTGGGAGTGGAGCTGCAGAATACAACACAGTAGAAATCTGGAACCCCAGACAGTGAGAGAAGGTGACCAGAGAGGGGTGTTTAGACTTAGGCAAGCCCCAGGAGTTGCCTACAACATGTTGCTGACCTCTTCAGGTTTCAAAGTGGCTGTTGGTTTGGGGATGGAGAAAAGGTGGCTAAAAATCACTGTAACCTTCTTTGTGATCCTTGATCTTCCCTTCCAAAGAGCAGGGCAGAAAATTTTGCCCTCTGTCTCAATTAATAAGAGAAGAAAAGCTGAAACCAGTTTACTGTATGCTATAAGGCCACATTATGAGCTGGAGTAAACCAAACCTAGATAGCATGAGTGGTGTTTATTTAACTAATATCAAAGGCAGTATTATGCAACAAGAGGTTCTGTTGCTTTGAACTTACTCTCTTCCTCCAGCTGCCACAGTTTGGTCTCAAGTTTTGTTTTCTTTTACAAATTAGTTTTCCTATTTTGCAGGCTGTCTTGGACCAGGTAGCAGAGATTATTAGCTTAAAAATAGACTAGCTAAAAATAGGAGTGTCCACCCAGCACATGATCAGTGTGCAGGTCCAAGGGCTCACAAGCTTGGTGTGTTTAACACCTTTGTTTTTGCCACCCAGAGGTGCTAGTCCTCAGGGAGGCTTGCCCCGAATGGCTTTTATTGGAGCAAGGCTGCCAAATAAAAGGATTGCTTTTTTTTCCCCTTAGATCTTTGCAAAGAGCAACCTTTAGCTGGGCAGATACAAAACGTGACAGATGAAAATGTAGGAGAGATTTTTGAATATATAATTATTATAGAAACTGTTTTACTACTAACTAAACAAAAATCACTGTTGGTTGTTGCTATAGTCACTTAAAGCACTGTGATGGTCTCACCTCTCTTAGTCCTTTACTTAGTGCTTCCCACTGGTGCTAATACTTAACTTAGGTTCTCTGAATGGTCCCTCAGAACATCCTCTCCCATGCCTGAGGGTTTGGATGCAATTTAGCCCATCTCAGTATGGTCCTACATGATTGAAATCAGGATCAGCTGCAGATAGGTCCCTGTTAAAAGGAGGCTACCATGGTATTTACCATTTCTTTTCTCTCTGGGAGGGGAGGAAAGGAAATAGAAAATGACAGCTAATAAAGGGCCAACGTGTGCCTCAGCATGTCTGGGTCTGTAGCCGTTTTAAGCAGACCACCACAGGCAGTGGAAATGCACTGGTGGGTTTCCAGTGTTGGAGCATGTCTCGGCTTGTGCACTGGAAAGGCCTCAAGAGGGGAGAGCATCAGCTGTTAGGAATGGACCTACAGCTCCTCAGCAGAGACTGGGGCACAGATGGATCTATGAGCCACGTGAGCATGTGTTATTCCTACACCAAGCTGACACCAAAGTGATCTCTATTTCTCTGTGTTCTCCACCGCCCTAGTCCTCTTCAAAATGAACTGGAGGTGTTCCCTGTATCCCTGCGGGCGAGATTGTCGTGCTCCCCTACAAGTGAAAGTTCCTCTCCCTCCTACTGTGACTGATGGTACTTGCACAGCCTGTGGAAGGGCCACGTGAGAGGCTGTAGGGTAGTTACCCTCTTTGCTGGGGTTGCCCAGGATTTTGTTGATCTCAGCGTTTGTAGGGTTCTGCCCCAGCGCACGGACAATATCGCCAACCTGGCTCAGGGTGATCTTGGCATCGCCGGTCCTGTCGAAGAGGAGGAAGGCCTCCTTGAAGTCTGCAAGGAAAGAGCACGAGTTAAATCAAGGCAGGCAGCTCTGCATTGACGAGTTGTATTGACAAAGATGCGAGTCTGTTGTCTCCTGGCATCTTTCCACCAGCTCTGGGGGAGTTAGCCAGGAGAATCTTTGGCCCACGATTCCAAGAAAAACGCCTCCCCTCTGACATTTTGGTTTCACTATTTTTAAACTTTTATATCTACCTTTCATATCTTTCCTGGTTCTGATAGCTATCAATAGCTTTGTAATTGATCCTGTAGTTATTTCAAGCACCGAGGAAGATAAGCTTGCTACAAATGCTGCCATTTAAGAACAGGTTTCTTTACATAGCATAGCAGCAGAAGGTGAAAATGTTCTTGAATAATCTGCTCCACTTTATTTCACCATGGGACTGAGACTCTTCTGTAAAAGTACCTAGCGGTGCAAAACATCTGCCTGCTTTGATGGGTCCTGTCTGCAATCCCAGTGTCTCAGCTACACAGTATTAATGGGAAACTTTAAAGGTGGATTTCAAATGCTCCTACTTTTGCTCTCCCTTAAAGCTGCCTTCTAATGACATTTTTACCCATGTTTGTTTTCTGTTGTCTGCCCTTTGTGATCTGTCTCTGCCTCTTACAGATCCTTGAAGATCCAGCTTCTCCAGTGGTAACCCTTGTGTGGTGCCTTATTCCAGTATATTCCCATTAAATAAATTTTGAGACTTTGCTCCTTTCAGTGCCCCCAAGTGATTATCATTCATTTATTTTCCCCTTTGCTGCGGACTAAGGACTTGGGGTACTGATACTTCTGTAAAAATCAGCGCAGGTAATCACCTTCATCACCTTGCCAGTCTTCATCTTCAGCTGCAAAGCTCCATATTAATCATCTTACTGTATTTTTTCAGTCTTTTTAAAGTATTTGTTGCAATAAGTAAAGAAATATGTAAAAAGTCAAGCGTTTAGCTAAAAGGCTATCTTTGACCTTCATAGGTCAAGGGCAGCTTGGTCTGTACTATTGATCTTTTCTGCACTGTGATGTCTGACCATGCTGTGTTTTAACTCCAAGAAAACCAAGTGAAACATCTTTCTCTCTAGCGGCCTGTCTGATCTGAAAGGGCGTCATGACCAAGCGAGGCTTTGTGTTTCGTAGCGTGCGTAGATGGAAATTTTTTTTTTTTTGCCTTGGGGCAGACTTAAGAGTAATAAACCACATCTCTAATTATGTCTTCATTCATCTTATGCTGGAGACGTATGCAACAGAGGTATTTAGGTTCTTGCTTTAGCCACCCACRTACTGCCTCACTGGAGGAGTTGCCGGCACCCAGTAAAACTGCTGATACAGGTTGTAGGCCCAATAGGCTGTAATCTAATATGTCTGAAACTAATCCCCTTACTGTCTGATGTGCAAGACCTATAATCCTTTAGTGCTAACACTCTCCCCTTACAACTTTTATTACAGACTGTAAAATCGAGGCCTTTTGGACCTGCGTAGAGCTTCCCCTTACAATCTACCAGCTTCATATTGGCTCCTGCTCTAGCAGCTGAGGTTGATGGAGCTGTGCTGATTTATGCCATATGATCCAATCTTTCTTCTGGTTCATGAATGACATTTACCTACAGTTAAGTGTAAAACAATGCCAGTTTGTTGTTAGCAAAACCATCAGGAGAGTTTCTCTATTTTGTGAATCCCACAAAGTTTTATGTTCATTGGGTTATGGAAACAGCTCCCTGGTTCAGAGAAAAGGGCCCAGCTTTATCTTTGTCTCATATTGCAGTGAAATGCATACCTATCTTTGCTGGTTTTCAGTTTATACCTCTGCTGGAATAAGCAGGTCTAAAATCTGTCTCTGAACAGGGTTATGCCCAGCTGTTGGTGTGTCAGCGTGTGTGGACAGAAATAGCTATGGAGGGTGGAGCATCAGTGTTTCAGGGAAATCCTCCCTCTCTCAAGTGCCTTTTAATTGCTCCCCTACTTGGTTCAGTCAACACAGCATTACAGCAGCTGGATGATCTGAAATATGGAAGGAAGCTGAAAAAAAAATCTGTTGCTTTGTTATACATGCCAGTAGCTTTGAATTGATGGCATTTTTCCATAAAGCCTCCTAACCCTTTTGTAAAAGTTCTACAATTACAAAGTGAGGATGAGTCCAAATAATTTCCTTTGTGATCAGGAGTGTYTGGACTGGAGGAAGAGGCACATTTACAGCACTGTACCCCTCCCTGTTGCTTTTGATGGTTAGGATGGTGTAACCTCGAGCAGGATCATGTTCAGGAAGTTTAGGGCTCTCTGTTAAGACATGCTTCTAGCTATTTCTCTGCCTCTGGATTTTTAGTAAATCCTTGTATTTTTCCTTCTAAATACTTTGTTCATGGTTGGGGAGTCTACTATATTTGAGTGTGGGTTTTTTTTTCTTTTTACTTTTACTTTTTTTTATACCTGTGTTACTTACTATAACCCAAATGCATCTATGAAGATATTAAAACACTTGGGCATAGATTTCTAAGGCTTTGATAGGGATTTTTTTTTAATATCAAAACTTTTAATCAGGTCTATCTAGCGGATTGGGGAAAAAAAAAAATCTGGAACTTGCTGGTGACTTGCTGAAAGGCAGGAAGTACAGCACAGTGCTTTACAATCACAGCATATCCAGACTGATACGTTATATGCAACAGTTCATGTGAGTCGTTTATTTGCTAACTATTTCCATGTTTCATAAACATATTCACAGTAAAACAGCCTCTCTTTTCCCCTTTCCACACATCTCCTGGCAAAAGTATCAAGCAGATCTTTGGTAAAATCTCTTAAACCTTCTGTTCATGTAAAATTGCAATGTCACTACAGCTAGGTTAAATCTTCTGCTCCCTCCCTCCTTCTGTTGTCCTTCCTCTGTCTATCTCCCTTGTGCTTTTAAAGAACAACGCCCATTTTCATCATCCTTTAGAAGAGTCATTACATGAACACAGCTGAAAAATATTCAGCTGGCAGAGCTGGTAACACCGTCCTATTCCCTCTTCATGCTGTTGCATGAACTTATCAGCTCAGGCAGCACATAAACACCCAGATAAATTACATGGGAATCTAAGGTCAGATTCTTGGTCAGTGCAAGTCAGCATAGCACCTCGGAAGTCAAGAGTGTGGTGATTTATATCGGCTAAAGTCCCAGGTCCTCCTTTTGTAAAGGTTAAACCTCCTAGCTTGTAGCTCCTATTCGAACCCATGTACAGGTAAAACACATTGGCTGTCTTGTAACTTACCATCCTGTTGCTCCTTGGAGAACTCGATCTGTTGGAAGGAAATCAATCACAAAAAATAACTTAGGAAAGGGGGGCTAGGGGAGAACCTGTTTGTTTTTAAAGCATCCAGTTCAATCCATGAGTCATCTTCCAAAGCAGTAGAAATATAGCCGCTCAGAGGTGCAGAAGTAATTCAGATATCAACAGGGCTGTTAAGACTAGTGAATATTTAGCGTTCAGTAAATGTTGTTTTCCCCACTGTTAAAGTTTAATTTTTATTTCACTTACCATTAATTTGGTCAGGAGTGAAGGACTGCAGTTGGGAAGAAAAAAAGAGAGAAAAAAGAGAACTAGTACTGCTGAAAATGCACTGAGAGAAAGCAAATAGCACAAGGTAGCTGAGCGCCCTGGCATCTCTGTCTTGCCTGATGCAATTAGGCCATGGCAACCTAAACTAACAACCTGCCTTGTAAAAAKATAACACCAGGTCTATTTTTAAAGATTCTGCTGAAATCTGCATCCCAGGGAAAGCCAGGGTTGTGGTTTAAGCAACACAAATCTTAAATCTCTTAACTAACAAAGAAGTTGTTAATGTACAGTCAGGTCATTTACTGCTTTAATACAGACCCATTTTATTAAGATCCTTTGAAGTAAAATTGCTTAGCAAGCAGCTTTTTACATTAGCTTAGAAAATAAACCCATCCATTAAAGTCTGTGTTTCAAATTAGTTTTTGACAGTACATTGTTTCATAAACTACTAAATTATGATATTTTATTATACAAAAATATTGCTATTTTCCCTTGCAACTTTAGCAGGTCGCGTCAGATAAAAAATGCTTAGCAGATAGCTCTAGCAAATTGTAACTATCCTGTCTAAAGCTACAGGAACCACAGTTCTACCACTGCCTAGTGCAGAACTTCAGGCAAACTGGACAGCCTAACACAGTCCATTAGGTTTGTTTGGCTTTCCTTCCTCAAACCAAACTGTTTTCTTCTGGCCCGTCTCTCCCCCTAGAACTAACTCAAGCAAGAAGCCGGATTTACTCATGTAAAACACACTGGCTGACTGCTAAACATTAGCTTTCCAGTGGACCCACCATGATTGAGAGTTGGAAAAGTAGAGCAGCAGACAGGCAGGAGGGATTAGCTGAGGTCTCTGAGAGTGGTCCTGCTTTCCTGGCCTTTCTTCCTCTTATTTATGTGGAGGCGCTGACGACACTGCCTGGATTAGGTGTCAGAAGGAAACCGCCACTCCCCTTGGCGAGTTCTTTAGCTTTCTTAGGGCAAAGTGACAGAAGGCTCCATGTCTTGATGGACATTTTACAATGACTATTTTTAGGAGGCCGGAGAGAGGCAGGGAGTGGCAAGCAGCAGTAAGTTTGGATCATGTCAGCAATTTCTGGGTCTGTATCATCAAGATGGGATATTCCTTATCTAGACCTACCAAGACTTCCTTATAGGGAGGGCTCCTCTTTCTCCAATAAGCTCTAAAGTCAGCAAATGAAGAGTGCTGGGGACAAGAAGTCCCACGTGTTTGCCCAGCTGGCTGGCTTTCCACGTGGCTGGCTGGTTGCATGTTGTTAGGTGCAGCTGGATGGTAAGCTCTGGGCTTGTTTCAAAGCCCACARAATTGCTAGGACTCCTTGTACCCCTCCTGGGCTTTGCTCAGCCCCTTTTTTGGATAATGTATTGGTCAATGATAGCTCAGTGATGCTGCTGCTTGTCTGCCCTGCTGCAGTCTAGGTATTGGCGCTGAGCGGAAGATTCACATGCTGACACGGGTGGTGTCTGACTACGGAGCTCTTCTGCACTGGTCACGTTTTCCAGATTTTTAACATTTTTAAGGGAAAACTTATCTATGTGTTTTGGAACCAGTTGCATTTCTAGACTTGCAACTGATGTGGAGATGTAGCCTGCAGGGCAGTAGGAAATCGGTATCGGCAGTAGCCTGTACTCTGTAGGACCCCTTCCTTATAGGGCTGGCATTAAACAGGGCACCAGAACTTCAGAGCTCACTGGTGTGGTGAGAGGAGAAGGAGTTGCATGGCAGAACTGAAGATGTTTTTCTGATGTAGACAGGAAGGAAAAGCAGTGGTAGAGGTAGGGACCCTCAAAAAGCTTTGTGAAGTGGATGGATGCCTTTTAACAGTGGGGAAGGAGGGGCTTGCTTTTCAGGTTGCAGAGCAGAGGTGTTGTGGTGGGCTTGCAAGTGAGGAGTTCCCAGATATGTCATAGGAGGGAGAAGCTGCAGTTTCTTCAGTAGCTAAGGCCTAGTCCCGCCGCATAGCATCCTCCAAGCCCAGACCACATCTCCAAATTCACTGAGATGCTGTAAAATGGGAGATGTTTCCTCCAAACTTCTTCCTCTCCCTGTCACCTCAACTGGATCAAGAGGGTCATGCAGCCAGGGTAGGAATGGTTGAGGGACAGATACAGACTCTGCAAATTCAAATCCAGGCTCTCTCTAATTTCTATCAATTTCCTTTGTTGCACACTCTCCTTTCCTGATTCTCCAATGGTAAAGTGTGATTAATAAGAGAGATTCTTTCTCCTGTAGCACAGTTAGGTGCCCTGAAGACAAGTATAACCTTTCTGAACATCTGACTATTCTCAGTATATTGAGGGCTCTGAAAGAAAGAATCGAAACCAAACAGACCTTATTATTTTTTTAAAACTGAACAATCAAAATAGGTCAAAATATTATGTTAGATTGGTGCTTTTAACCTACTCCCTCCCCTTTTAAAAACTAAAGATACAATACAGAGAAATTTCTAAGCAAGTCATTTTAGCTGAAAAATATTTTGTCAAAACAGATTCTTTGTGCTTTGGAGGAATATCTGGAAAACATACAGAGCATGAAAAATGCTACACAGCCTTCACTTTTGATTGTTCTGTTATCTGTAATTTATTAGCACCTGGGAACAGGGACATATTCAGGAAAGAGTGCAGCCACGACCAAGTGGGTTGCATAGAAAAGGGAGCTGATGCTTTTGTCTGCATTAGCCGCTGTAGGTGAAACAGTGCAGACCCCCTGGTCAATCCTAGCTGTGGTTGAAGCTCGGGCAGTGAGAAAGCTAGTATAGAACTTGGCCATCAGTCTAAGGCATTATAGAGGAGCTTTCTAAAGGCTTTGGCAGAGCTGAAATTTTGCCTGGGTCCATGCAGTATGTTGCCTTTTGTGGAATTTCCCTTTTGCTCTCGGCCTCTCACTCTCTACTCCTGGCAACTGGAAGATGTTTCCTTGAAAATATGGTGTTTTTTTTTTTTTCTTTAACCCAAGGAAATGTTGGATTAATTCTCTAGAATATTTTTTCTCACTTTCAGATCAGCTTTATGGTTGGTTAAAACAAAATCCATCCCAAAAGATTGAGAAGGGTCTTTGTCTAAGCTGACTGAACTCCTGACTATATGGGACTTTAGCTCAGATTTTACATAAGAAAATACTGGTTTACTACAGCAGCCCTTCATTTTATTGCTGACTCTTGAATAAAAGTGCACTGCACAGAATTTTGCTGTGGAGAAGCAGTCTAGCGTGGACACGCTGCATGCTCTCACATTAAGAATCACCTTGCTCTAAGTCAATGTAGTCTGTTATAGGCTTAAAATGCTGCTCTGTTTGAGTAAGGGCACCTACAGATGGCCTCAGGATACAAAATATTTTGAGTGATCCTTTCAAAAATTAAGGGTATAATTAGGAAGGAATATTTTACAGTGGATCTGCTCTTTATTCTAATCCTGACAATGTTCTCTGTATTGTTAAAAAACGATGATTCCATGGGCACTAGAGAAGAATGAAAACTTAAAACTTCAGGGAGTTGAGTTGAAAAAACAAAAAAAAACAACAAAAAACAAGCAGAAATAATAAAAGGTTGAAGGAACTGCAATACATGGAAAGACCAGAAGGACCTGGATTTCTCTAATTTGACTCAATCCTGATTAATGGACTAATTATTATCCAGAAGAATGTTTACACCAAAGAAAAGGTTTTAAAAGGTTAAGGGTTCTCCCTGTATTGTTTGCAACCACCTTATATCTCTCTTGTTGCTACATAGAGGCATTTTGACCAGATCCCAGCTGTATAGGGTGTGCGTATGGGGCGACTTGAATGCAACTTTTTTTCAGCAGGTAAGCGTAAGACCCAATCCACACGAATGTTTATTTCCCAACTGCTATCTAAGTTCCTAACTTCCCATCCGATCACCAGCTCCTGGGCAGCAGGATCCAGACCTTTGCTGCGTCGTGCTGTGYGCGCCTGGTGAGGTTGGCGGTCACGGGGGCTGAAGTAGAGCCCTGCTGAGTGACAGTCACTCCGTGCTCACCATAAATGTGTCAATGTCTGGGCAGGGTGAAAAGCCCTGGGAAAAGAGGCTACTGGAAGCTAAAGTTGCTCTACCTGCTTGTTCCCCTTTGGGTGAATTATAGAGAGGAGAAATATCTCTGTTAGGATTTGATTAGAGAACCACCAGATATTTCAAAGTACTTTCTCCATAGAAAAGACTGAGAATGTACTGAATGTCTCAGAGGAGATCGGAGGGGAGAAAATTAGAGAATCTCCTGGGACTCTTAAATAATTAATCTCCTATACAGGATGACTTTTTTTTTTTTTGGTAGGGATCAGCTTGGATTGTGCCTACAGCAGTTCATACGATATCTGCTTGCCGTTAATGCCTGATCCTTGATTAATATAGCTGCACATATTTTCTAGTAGACATCATCAAGTACAGGATTACACAGCTCTCAAACACCTTTGAAAAGCGGGCTGTCGTTCTCCAGTCCCTCACCCTCCTTTGATAGCTCTGGGATCAATGCCGTGGGTCTCGGAGAGGCTACTTCTCATTTAGGGAAGAGTCAACGGCCTCATGGATTTAGCCTCATGTCTTTTATGGGGCAAAGAAATATTAGGAGCAAATAAGCTCTCAAGAAACAAAGCTCCATTTTTAGAATGAAACTGCCTGGAAATACAATAGAAGAAAGAATAAGAATAAGAACAAGCACCACTAATATATGAGAAAGAACTGTGTGTGAGATACCATCAGGGTTGGAAGAATAGTTCAAAACCTCTCTTAATTTAATGAACTTAACCATGGATGAATTTATTTATTTATTTATTTTCCCCCAACTACTCTCTGTAACTTTACGGATTGTTTAATTTCAAGTTTGTAACTTTGCAGTTACTGTACAGTTGCACAAAAATTTTTGGATGAGCCTTGCCAATTCGATTAATGAATGTGCCCTTCTAAAATGTCTGGGAGTGAAATGTGCTCCAGCTGCGCTGCTGATCATACCGTTTTGCATGGATTTCATTAGCTTCATAGGAGGAGGTGACATTCAGTTGGACTCATTTGTAGAAGTGTCCCTTTTTCTAATTGCATTTGGTTTTGCATGAATGTGTGTAATGGAGAGGATGTGTGGAGGAAATGTGAGGCTTTGGAGCTCTACTCCAATCTCAAAGGGATTTGTTGTTTTAACGTGCCTCCCAGTGGCCATGTTGGAGTGTTAACATTATTGCTGCTTGACATTTAAGCGCTATGCAATAGAGCAGCCAGCTGAAAGTGCTTTTTGGCAATACATGTGAGATGTAAGAAAGCCTCAAGGAAGCAGGAGCAAATTTCCAGCTATGGTTGTCTCAAATCTCCTTACAGGCAACTTCTTTCTTTACTTGTCATTGGCTAAATTGGTCACCTTCTTTATACCTTACGTAAGATAAATTCAAATATCTTGTTGCTATCTCTCCGTGCTCGAAGAGGTTTAAGAGAGTATTTTAGAAATATTTTCGACTTGTTTCAATTCGTTGAGGGGAAGAAGGCTCCCCCCTGCAACTGCTGCTAACACTAGAAATTAGTTTAAGTGAGCTTTCGAAATGTTAGTCTTGGTGTAATTTGCTTTAGCTTCCATTATTTCTACCAAAACTTGTCACTCCTCAGACCCTCCAAAGGCTATAGGTAACTTCTTTTAATTTCTGCCAAAGCCACGAATTGCTAAGAATAGATCTTAGTACAAATCATTATTTTTCAAACAATTTTTAGGCTAGCAAATGTAAGAAAAAATATCTGCTGATATATGGGTAATTTCTACTTCTGAGGGACTCCTTGCTTAGTAGCACATTACAAAAAAAAGGAGGCAAATTGTTCTGTAAAAAAGAAGTTTCTGACAAAAAGTGTTTGTTTGTTTTTTCTTTTTTTTTTCTTTTTTTCCTTCTGGTTTTCAACACTGTCCCAAAGGGATGTCTCGGTGCGTGGCTGAGTGTGATGTCCAGATTACCTGCCCTGGGACGCCTTTGTGCTGCGCCTCGGCTATGCAGTGACTTGGTATCTGCCTGCAATTGCAGCCTGGCCCTGGCAAAGGCGGCGTGGCTGATGGGGGCGAGGGATTTGCCAAGGGCTGTTCTGCTCTGGGTGGATCCCGAGTGCCGCGATGTCTCAGTGGTCAGAGTTGGAGCAGAAAGCTGATCTGGATGGTGTCAGGTGCTTTTGCTTTTCTTAAAACTAAGTCATATTTGCATTTGCCCCCTTTGAGCCTGAGGGGCGCTTGGGACTAGTGACCTTGCCCTACGGGTATATATGTCCTAGAGAATCATTCTGGAGTCCTCACTGGAGTTGGATCAGGCACAATCTGAAGGCCTGGGGCAAATATTTCAGCCAAAACCTTATCAGTTTCTAAGAAAGCCCTTAGCAATATGAGTAAAGCTACTATTAACATTCCTGTTCTCATCCTACCACATCAAAAGTAGTTTGTCTGCAGCATGATCTCTCTCACAGCGCTTCAGCTGACATTTGCAGTCCCACGTGCCCTCCAGCCCAGAAGCTTTCTGTCAGTGCATTTAGCGAGTTTACCTCTCTCTGGTTATATCCAATGCAGTTTCTGTTCAGAGATGACCTACYTGAGTAGTGAACGCAGTAAGAATTAAGGACACTTGGAGAAACAGTTTTATACTGTCTTAAGAGCTCTGTATTTAAAAAYAAAATGATCACACAGGTTTGCTTCCATGCAGCAGGCTTCATCATGCATCACACAGTTAAGCAAGGGCTTAGTAAGTTTTTGCTGATAGATAGTTCTGATTTTTGTTTTTATTTTTTTTCCCTGAAGATGCAGGTAATTTATTATCTGCAATTGGGCACTGCATAACTGGGCTCCTGTGCAGGGATTTCAGTCCTGAAAGCACTCTTTGCCAAATGAGCATCACTTACAGCATGGAGAGCTGTGGGAGCCTGATTGCTTTGCATTGCTAGAGTCACGCAGGCGTTTCTTTTGAGCAAAGGGCCTGGTGCAATACCAGATCAGGGCGCTATGCTTTTAGTGGAGGCCTGTGAGGCACCGAGCTCAGCATCTCCAGCACCCAGGTCCCAAAGCATTGCAGTCAGTGCTACTAGATTGGGTTTGGTCCAGTGACTGGTGGTATGTGCTGGGAAGTGCCCTTAGATTTCTGACAAAAAACAGTATGCTCTTCACATTGGTGATATGGGTTGAGTTAAATGCAAGGAAACACGGGCAATGTGAAGTTTATCCGTTCCCCACTGCCTTTGTTGTCCCATCCCAATTACTGCAGGTGTAGACCTGTAAGAGTGCTGGCCATCAGCTGGAAGCTTCTTCTCACTGCAGTGTGTGCATGAGAAGGAAGTTGACCAGACGGATGAGCTGCCTTTTGGGAACTGTCCTTGGCTACATTTTAAGTACAAAATTCCTGGGGGCTCAAGAAATTGACCCAAATGGTCTTTCCTCTCTTAATTGTGGTCCATTCCTGTTGTAGTCCATGTGGTAACCCTCAGACATGTCCAATTTAAATTATTAACCTCTATACCTAACATTCAAATCCAGGGCATGCTAATAATATGGAAAACTGAAACTAAAATTCAGCTTCAAAAGACCTGGGCAAAGCAGATTTCTGAGTTCTATGTTGTTTTCTGAGTAGGGAAAAAAGAGGCTTTAAACTTCCCTGTCAAAAGAAGATCACCCTCCTTCTCCCAGTCTATGCCTTGACTCTGCGTAGCTGTTACACTATAGCCAAAGATGAGCTGAGAAAGGGCAGAGTGTGGAGTCTTGCCTCTAGCAGTATTCAGTTTTCCCGTTAATCAGTTTTGTAGTCAATAGGTGGTGCTCAAAAATAGCGAATCCCATACTGGCTGCTACTAGTGCTAGCAAACCACCAAATATGTTTTAAATGAGTCAATTGAAGGTGAAGAGGAACAATTTCTATTAGCAAGTGGGGTGAAAGGCCTGTCACCGCTTCTGAAGGTGACTGGTGATTTTTGGGGTGCCTGCATTTGAAAGTACCCAAACTGAGACATCTTAAAAACAGGCCTGACTTTCAAAGTGTGCACCCCAAAAGGCTTTGAAAACCCGGTTCCCTGAAGATGTGCCAAGCRGGGCATTTAAGAGTAAGGGTAACCCAAAAGGAAACCATATATGAAAACCATTTTCTTAAGTTTTTGTTTTGAAGAATCTTGTAATCTCTGATGACAATTTAAAACAAAGCACAATATTGGCTTACTTGGTGTAAATAAACCCTTGTTAGATGATTCTATGCTTACCAGCTCCAGTCATAACAGTTAGGAGGAGCATAGATGTCTTTTTATGAAAGCTGAGAAAGCCTTTTAATGTGTGTTCCTGTTGTGTGGCCCCCCAGATTGTCGTGAGCAGCACAGCCTGGCATTCCTGGTAACCCCTCATTAGTAGCAAGCTTCAGCATGGCCACTAATTCCTCTGAGGAGTGGAGGGGAGGCTACTTGATCCTGTTCAACGTGCTGGAGGCTTTGACTCCACTCCTGTGCAAAGAGCACCATGGCAGGATCATTTACTGAGTGTCCAGGTGGAAAGCTTAGCTTTTTAAGTAGTCTCCACCTCCAAAGTTTCATTGGAAATGATGCTGTGTCTTTTCCTGTGCTGATGCTTCACTGGTTGACTGGAAGGATTGGTTAACGCTAGTGAAGGGACTAGACTAAAATTCAGAAAATGTGGATTTGATTCCTGACTCTGCCGCATACGTCTCCCAGGCAAGTCGGTTGTGAGAAGGCATTATTTCCCTTCGTTGCCTGAGCTCTCAAAGGGTGAAGTTTGGTAACCCAGGACTGGTTGGGACCTTGGGAGGTCATCCAGTCCATACCCTCTGCTCCGAGGCAGAATCAGGCATGCCATGATCATTCCTGATTTCTTTTGAAAGGGCTCCACGCTCGAGGCGCCATGATGCGCCTGGGCAGGCTGTGACCGCTGTGGGGACTTGGGCGAGAGGGGAAAGTCAGGGGATGGAGGGGATATCTGTCACCCTCGCATGCAGCATGGGTTTCTGCATCACGTTATGGTCACRGCTGTACAGTTGCGTTGTGTGGCTGGGTACCCACCGCACTGCCGTGTGGTTCTGTATCCGCATTCACGCAGCCCTTATCTTTACTCACTTGCAAATAGGAATAGTGATGCTTATGTGCTGTCATTAGTGCTAGAAGAATAGTTTGTTTTTACTAGTCCAGGTTCCCCCCCCCCTTCATAGAGAAAATATCATGTTTGATATTATCTTTCGAGAGAAAGAGAGAATTTAAGCATACTGTCTTCTTTTATCCGTCTGAATATGACAAAACCCAGATCGTTCTCTCTTTGTTACCAGTATATATCTCCTGCTGTAACAGAGGACTGTCTGGGTAAAGGAGTGGGTCGTACTGAACTGCAGAGATGCCTCAGACTACAGCCTGCCATTTTTTAACTGGTGATATACTATTAAGTCTATTTATGTAAAGATAGATTAGCTAGGATCACTGGAGTTGAAAATTCTATTTTCTCCTAATGAACTGGACAGAGAGAGCCATCAAATCACATTAAATTATTTAGTAGGAAATCTAGCTTGCATCCCCTCATCTCTGGAGATGAGTGAAATGTGAGGTCTAATCTAATTTTTAGACAGTATTCTCAAAAACAGTGGGCTTTCTGCATATCCTTTATTATGATTGTTCTAAATATTTCAAAATGTATTTCTTCTTCTGGTTTTATTTTGCCAGTGAATTCAGATTGTCTTATTGGAAACTACATACTGGTTCAGCAAAATACTGACTTATTGGAACAGGCTGGGAAAACTAAAGAAAACTTCAAGAAATTTATCTAAACGGGTCATAATCCTGGGACTATATGAATAACGGAGTGTATTTATTAAGGTAACTTTACCACAATTCATCCTGAGATTAAAATGAGTAGGTCCCATTAGGAGTCTTTGTACTCCTTCTTTTCTCCATAATAGGCATGATTCCTTATGTAGAACTTTGTAAACTCATACTGGGACCAATCAGCTTGTTAGGTAGGTGGAGAATAACTATTTATAGTCGTAGCCGAAGGAATAGATCTGTCTCCTCATCTCTGTCTACTTCACCTCCCTCTGCTCTTTCCTAAATAAAGAATTTGCTAGCATGGAGGAGTTCTCTTCCGAGTGTCAAGGCAGCAATTAATGATGCTGATTGGCATGCAAAGTCTAAAGACAATATGAGTTCAAATGAAGGTGCTGTCAGAGGAAAACCTCCAAAAGACTTTTCCTCTTTGTTGCAGCAACCAGCAACTTATGAGCAAATGTATAAGGGGAGAGGAAATCACCTGAAACAGTTCCATACAYGGCTTTCCAGCTCATGGTCTGAATCAGTGTTTGTTGTATGATGAAAATGGAAGAAGAAAAAAAAAAAAMCAACTGCCAAATCCCTCTTTTTATTCCTCTGGGTATTTTGGGGTTTCTGCTTTTAAAGATAAGTGATACTGATTTCAAAGCACATGACCAAGAGGTCATCAGATGTTTGCAAAAATTTGGAAAGGAATTTGAGAGAAAACTGCAAAACAATGTATGATTTTAATACAGCACTATGGGAAAACATTGCATTTCAAGTTTCAGTAACCCTTTCCAGTCCTCATGCATCTGCTTTAGGTTTTTTGGCAGAACTTTTAAATTCAGCTTTACCAAATGGATTAGACTGATCTGATTTGGTCAGAAGTTCTGAGGGCCACCCTCCAAAACACTTTGGAAACCACCAGGCTTTACTCTTGTGTTAAATCATGCGCCATGCCTTACACACCTCCAGCTACTTAAACAATCAAAAGCTCAGCCAGATCAAGAAATCCATTGATTGAGGTTACTCATTCATTTCACTGCAGTCCCCAAACTGGAACCAAGCACACACAACGTTTCACCGCAGGTTCCAGCAGGGACTCTGCTAACTTCCCCGTCTGAGAGCGCTTTGGGTCAGCGATCAGCACACGTTCATCCATTTACCTTGATGCTCTTGAGATCAATTGCTGGTTCTTTGGGTTTAGCTGGTGCGGGTGCTGGTGCGGGTGCTGGTGCAGGCGCTGGTGCGGGTGCGGGTGCTGCAGCAGCTGCGGGTTTCTTTACGTCCTTCTTTGGTGCCATTTTGTTTTGTTTAAATTTGAAAGTAAAGGTGCCCCCCAAAAAAACGTTAGAAAACCCTTAAAAGTGATTCCTGGGAGAGGAGCAGTGGTCAGAATGATCTACAGCCTGTGGCTTGGAGGTGGACCCAGTGTCTTAGACTCTATAAGGGCATATATATATTTCACTTAGTGCCTCGTACAATCCCGACACATGCAGCTGGATTGGACAGTTTGCTAATCAAGGGGGATGTCATTCCAGCTCGGGCTATAAATGGAATATAAGAGTTCAGGGCTTCATAAGATCAAGGGACTTCAGTGGCTTTTCCCCCCCCCCTCCCCCTTTAAAACCCCCAACCACCTCCCCTGCGTTTTTTATGCGTGAAACAGAGAGGGAAATATGACAAATCCAGTTTCAGATCTTCTGTTGATGTTCCGGCATGGATCGAACAGCCCTTTTTCTCAGCAGAATTTTAGTTCTGCTTAAGTAATAAATCTTTCTTTCCTTCCCTCCCCTTTCCCCCATGCCTGCGTATCGCTCCAGGAGTATTTGGTTTCAAGCAGGAATTTTGACTTTCATGGCTGGGAAGATCATCAGTTTCCAAGCTCATTTGCCTCTCTCCCCACAGCCCCTACTTCTCCTCCGCTTCCTTCTTTAACAAGGAAGCGTTGATCAAGCAAGGGCTCTGGGTGTTTAAAAATAAAACAGACGAATATGGAAAACACTGCAGTACTTTCAGCCAAGGCGACTCTCCCAGACCCTGARTGTTTTTCAGCTGCTTTGACTATTCCTTTCTATCACAAATGCTGTGTTTAAAATTGAAAATTGCTTCCCTTAATCTTTCCCTTTGATCTTCTTTTTTCTCTCCTATGGATAAGCCGAGCCCCTGATAGAAAGGATGTCAGCTGGATGTTGTGTTTTCCTACACAAAAGGTTTCCTTTTATAATTTATTTATAATCACAAGCTAGCCACCAGGCAAAGGAGGTATTTGTGTTTTCACTCTGTTTGATTACCCATCTTAAGCTTCTTACTTATCCTTCCACCCATTAGTCTCCAGAGGGACACCTCTGTTCCCCATGCTCTCCAGTTGTCACTGGAAGACACAACTTTCAGAAGGAGACAGCTTTTGTTTTCACTAGGCTTTTTTTCAGCACAGCAAAAGAGCTTCTAACTCTCTTGAATTCGATGATTCCCCCTGCTCCATATAATTCAGATTTTTTGCAGAAAAATCCAGGACTGTTGTTTGTTCTTCCCTTGTCTAGCAATCTCTCTCCCATTTACTCCCCAGACTCCTAAAGCTCTGTGCTAATAAGTGCAGGGCTCTTGATAGGGTTATTATTTCTGTTTTGTGAATCCCTCTGTAGAGTGTTTTGTAATTAGAAATTTGGAGTCTGAAGGTCTGGACAGACCCGTCACATTCCAAACCCAGCAGGGCATCCAAGCACCTGCATTTTTTGTTACTGTGTTTTAAAGAAGGTAAACTTACAAAAATGCATGCATGAAAATGTGATGGAGAGTGGCTAGAAGGTGTATTTTCGTTTAAGAAAACCTATGTTCAGATCCCTTCTTTGTTACAGCCTTTGACTTTGAGCAAGTGGCTTTTTGGAAGCAGAGTATTTATTTATTTATATATATCAATAGTCCTATACTGATACACACAATTCAAAAGCTTGGCCCTGTGTCTCTCCTGTTCTGTAAAGTGATGATTTTATTTCCTGTTTTCTGCCTTTAGTTTTGTGACTTCTTTGGGAAAAAGAGTCTGTGATTTATGAGCTCTACCAGCTGCCCTCAAGATGCCTAAGCAAGAAATCTCTGCTCTGCTTGGGCTGCCCAGGGAGGGTGGTGGCGTGAGTGGTGTCTGCTCTTACACCCTGGCAGCTCTGGCTCTTTGGCGACAGGACAGACAGATGCGGTGAGCAAGAGCGTGCTGGACTGTTGTCCCTGAGGTGGCCAAGGGCTCCGGCTCACAGACCCTGCTGGACTTTGCTTGGGGGGCTGATGTCAGACTGTTCCTACCACTGTCCTCTGCAGAGCTTCTAGCACAAAGAGGTTSTCCTCCCCGCTGAAATGTCTGGATGCTACAGTAGTCCCTCAGTTATTACAGGTACTAACATCAGCATGTAACCTACTCTGTGTTTCATTTATATCATCTACCTAATTTCATTTGTCCCAGTGGTCCTCACGTTTTGCTGGCCAATGGTTACAACTGAGAGAAAACTATCTCCAGGGAACAATACTGTGTTTTTCTCTCACTGCTGGCCTCTGTTTTAATTTTTGAATTGCCTGCTGCTATGAGCATTAGGGCATTGAAATCATGCATTGAAGTCTCTTGTAGCACACATCATATATCCCTGCCTTCTACAATGCTRATGTTCTCAGTGTTACTTAAGCATGTCAAACTGCAGGCCTCTCCAATGATGCTGATGTCTTGTGTTGCAGAAACCAAACTTTAGCAAAAGCCAGCAGCAGAATTGGATCCTGGCAATATATCTTATGCAGAAATAATCTGAAATAGTTCTTACACGCACCCCTAGGCCTGTTAGAACTTTGATTGCAAGAAAGAACCGCCAAAGATCTAGTCATTTCTACAGCTGCCTTAGGGTTATAATAAGATAAGCCTGAAAGCAACCATTAAATATGTTTTGAAAGGAAGACCAGACTTCAGAATGTGAAGCATGAACTTAGTGCTGGCTCTGTACAGTACAGCCTGTCTCAGAATTCAGATGCACCTGGATGTGCTTCATGCTGCCAGAAAAGGTGTTTTTATGAAGAGCTGCCACAAAATAATTGTATATTGATCAAGCAAGAAGATAAACAGGTGCAAATGAGAAAGAGGATGGCAGGTCCGTATTTCACTTGCTGCCCAGAGGACTTCGTTAAGGATTTGGCTCCTGTCAGGTTTCTGGGCTTGGGACAGAACAGTATGGGTTTGTCTGCCTGCGCAAGGCAGCGCTGGGCAAGTTGGGATGTGTCCTAGGACGTTTCTGGGGCTGCCGCAGGCCCCCAGGGCGGATACACACTGCTCTTCTGAAAAACCTGCTAACCAGGCCAGAAGCGTGGGGATCCCCCAGCTGGCTTGAGTATCCCTGTATAGCATCGCCTTACACCAGGCAGATGCCTGTTGGGGGTCCTGGACTCTCCACGCCTCAAGTGTAAGACAGAGTAATAGTCCTACCTTCTTGCAATTGTTGTGAGGATCCTGGAGGCTGAGATCAGGAGATGCCTGACAACATGGCAGAGAGGCTACAGGGATAGCCCAGGTAGGGAGGTGTGCTCCGGTCTGTCACCATGGAGCCAACAGCCAGCTGACGCGCAGGAGATGTGTCCCTTTGCTTTTGCCTGGGAGCTGTCAGCTGCTGGTCTCTGGCAGTATTGTGCCATCCCACCATGAACTGCAGACCTGTCTCCAGGTATTACACCAGGCTCTTCTGCTTTTGACAGCAGTCTCATGAGAGCATGGATACTAGAACAAACTCTCTGGCTCCCCCTTCCTCTCCCCCCTCTCCCTCACTGTTGCTGTGACTTACTGAGATCCACTTCTAAGGGAAAGCAGCGGCAGCAGCTGAGGATGCGAGTTATCGCTGGCRTCTGCCTCAGGTGCGTGACTCCTCRAGAGTGTGTAGGTGCTCGGTGCCTCCCTCCTGCAGGCGAATGCATGTTGAAGAGAGGCATAATGAACATTGAAGGGGCTTCAGCTCTCACCAGGCCCCAGAAAATCCGGCTGTGAGACAGCTGTTTCTTGGAAACTGTGTTCCGTTAGTCTTGTTACTCATAGAAATAGCGGTTTGGGTCTGCTTGCTTGTTTTTTTCCTGGTTTTTACAAATGGTTTTGTTGATGAGGATGGAGTTTTGGCCAATGCAAAACTTCATGAATTTGGGTCAAATTTGGTTGAATTCGTAAAGAAGGGAGTAGGGCTTGGTTTTGTTTTCCTTTTCTTCTGGAGCTTTGACACGATTCATTCTGACACTTCTGAAATGAAATACGTTGCTTTTTCAGGCTAAAATCACAGAGAGATGGGCATTGTTCAGGCCACCAGAATAGAAGTGGGAGTTCCTGTGCTGGACTGAACTCTGTGCAATTACTTTGAAGTCTCTGCCTTTCTAGCCCAGTTCTAACATGAAACCCTGAGACAGAGCCATCATAYAGCTCAGGGAGTTTGGCCCTCCTCTAGGAGAGGGAAGCCCCTGGTTTAAATCCATGCTCTCAAGCAGGAAACTGAATCCCCCATATTTCAGGGGAGCATGCGAGCCATGGAGCTGTTGGCTGAAAGGATGAATGCTGCTGCTGCTGCTGCTGCTTCTTTGTGTTTCACACCCGACTGACTCCCTGTGAGACTTTTGCCTTTTGCTGTCTTTACAGTGCCTGAAAATGCAATGAACTTGTGCCCCATTTTGCCAGTAACTTAAAAATGAGGCACTTGGTATCTGATTGTCCAGAAATGAACTTTATTCTCCTCTTACGCTTTTGGTAAGTCCACTAAGCCATACAAGCTATAAAGACCATCCAAGAGGCATTCCGACTAGTCCCAGTATATCTGCGGTGTGTTGCACAGGGATAGGGAGTTAAAGCATGCTTCTTCCAGTGTAAGTTAGCTCCAAAGGGCCTGGGCCATCAGTTTCCTTCCCGGTGCTTTACRCTGCTCAAGTCTGCTGGGACAGTCAGAGGGCTGGTCTAGGAGGCCACAGAGGAAGAGGATAMTTTTTGGGCAAGGCCACATTAATTTGTGTGGGATTACTCCATGGCCAAAACGGCCACTGCAAGTTTAGTGTGCTTCTGGCTGAGTGCATGCTTAAATGTGGTTTCCTTACCTTGTTTTATGAAATAAGTTTTGAAGGAAGGAGTATAGAATTCATATTGCAGTGCTTAAGCCTTTTTTGAACTGATACAAACCAGGTGGATCTCCAACCACAGGGTGGATTTTTCTGCGTCAAGATACTGCAGAGATTCTTGTGCTATCTCTGAACTATGTGATTTTGGCCATAAGAGAGAGATTACTTCCTCATATGGAGAGACAGGACTGCTCATCTGGTTTGATTTTTAGACATTTCACAACAGGTTTAAAATAATGAGCCAGGGATCTGCTGCCAGCAAAATCCCTCAAGATCTCAGCTTTAGTCTGTAATGCTGACTGTGTGCAATAGGGTGTCTAATTATCCAACTAAAGATACGGCTTTGATGGTGCTCACAGCATGCAAGGCACTTTCAACACAGGAAAGCAAAGGCTGTTCCTACCTAAGGTGTTCTCATTTGCAAGACACCCTGACAAGCAGGTYGACCTTGTGTGGAAGAGATGCAGCGTCAAGTTCAGTAAATGGTCGCGCTCGTGTTCTGGTGGATCTTGGTCAAATGAGGTCTTATATAAACATGTTTATACAGGCACATATCTGTGCTCTTCAGCTGGACTTCTCTTAAGGCACSATAAAAGGGGTGAGTCTTTGCAAAAGATTTAAGGATGAGAGATTGCAGCCATCCTCAGGAAGGTGGTCTATGAGTAGGGGAGAGTGTGGGAGGAGGCTGGAGGTGACCGTGCAAGAATTTGACAAGTGAACAGTCAAGGTTGGCATCACTAGACTTGCACATGGTGGGAAATAAGATGATGATGGACATAACCTGGAGATGACATTATATAATGCCAACAAAGTTGAATTATATGCAAAAGGGGAGGTCAGGAGTGGGATCTGAAGCAGGGAGTGGCCGTTCATGGAGACGGGGAGCTAAGATGCTTTTGACACCCTATAGGCTTGAGGGAGATGTTGGGTGTGTTTAGGAGGGAAAACTTGCCTCTTGGCTCCTCTAATTGCTGTGCGAGGTGTTGACAGCCTGAATACAGTCAGGGACATAGAGTAGTAACAGGGTAATGTAGGCTGAAGTCAAGGGATG
This sequence comes from Apteryx rowi, assembly GCF_003343035.1. Taxonomy (NCBI): domain Eukaryota; kingdom Metazoa; phylum Chordata; class Aves; order Apterygiformes; family Apterygidae; genus Apteryx; species Apteryx rowi. Next base: position 3,479,177 of record NW_020447419.1, on the reverse strand, counting down.
TCAAAGGAGCGGGCAAAGGAATGAATATGTAAAGAAGAGAAAACACAACAAGCCTGAAGTGGTGGATTTGATCACAGAAAGCTTAAGAGAGAGAGCTTGCCCCTTAGGTGCATGGAGGGCCGGTAGGAGCGTGTGCATGTGCATTGGTGTGTGCTGGGGGTGGGGAGGGCACCAACTGGCGCGCCACATATAGCCTGCGGCTGACTTAGCACTTGTGCCATATTGCCCTCCCACTCAAGGTTTTCTAATTCTGGCCCAGCCCATGTCAGCGTCTCCCAGCAGCTGGCAGGGAGACGTACAGGACATTCCCCAGAGAGCTCTTGAGCATCTCCACCGCCCCCTTCCCCTCCCCATGGAGGGCTGATGGCGGGCAAAAACAGCTTCCCGAAGGTGGGCCTGCTTCTCGCCCTCCCTGAACAATTCAGGGGCCACCTTTGGCTCATATTCAGGCCTCCTGGAAATCCTCGTGGCACTGTGATTCTCTGGGGAAGAAATTAAGCTGCTCAGGTGCTCTTTGCAGTTTGCCTTCTGCTGTCCCATAAAGCTTCTGATCATTTTTTGGCCTCTGCCTCTGTTTCCCCTGTGGCTGCACAAGCATTGGTTTGTACATCACAGTGCACCCAGGGCTCTGAAATGGAAGTGCCCAGTTAAATGAAACCAAAATAGGAGTGAGCAGGACTGTGTCTGGCTCTTCTTCCCCGGCACCTTTGGCAAGGGCTGTAGTTGAGGCAGAACATGTGTATTGATTCTCATCAGGCAGGATCTTTTTACCAAGGAAAATGTTAGCCAACAGGCCCAGTGGGATAATTCCCACTACATGGTTTTAAATGTAAAGATTAAGAACTGCGCGAGATGCTAATCCTGGCATACTCTCTCTCACTGTATATGATAAAATCCCCTGGTGCTGCTTTGGGCAATTAGGATTTCCACAGCTTCAGTGCCCCACACCCTGTGTATGAGCCACAGAGATTCACTGCCTTTCCCTTTCCCTCTCCTCCTTGGAGTGTGAGGCACAAGAGTTATATTACTGCTCATTTGAATGGACTGTGTCTTTCGCAAGTCCCATTTCAATAATCTGCTAGGAGATGGAATGGCTTCAGAGTTGGAAAGGGCATTAAAGGATAGCTAAGTGCATAGCATAGAGTCCCCACATACCTGCATTGCCTGGAAAGTTCCAAAGTGACTTATGGAGCATCAACCTGTTCTTTTTCCCYTTTTTTTTCCTCCCTTTCCTTTTTGACATACAGTATCCCAGAAAGTCTTGAATCAACTCAAGATCTAAAGGCCAAACCACCAGCTGGGATAAATCACCAGATCTCTGGTGACGTGGGTTAATTTTGCTGCTTTCTGTCAAGGATGGTGTCTAGGCTTGAAATCTCTCAAAACTCAGGGAATATATCCATTTGTGTGTGTGTATTTTCTGTAGTCTACAGGGCTTTGGGAAATCTGGTGGTGTCACCATCTAGACCTCTTACCTTTTCAGCCATCAGTAAGACTTCTTTGCAACAACTGGTGGTATGAACAGCCTTCGAGACCCAAAGCTAGGAGAAGTAAACATTATTTTGTGATCGTACATTCTCTGTCATTGAAATCCTGTCTCTGCCAAATATACAGTATGCATTTGCTTAAATACTGCCAAATCTTCAGACATTCTAAAATGTGTTGGATGCATCAGAACACCCTGTTCTCTAAATTCATGAGTCTTGCTGTTATCTTAGAATTTTTTTTTAAGTGTTATGTAGCTCAGCCATATGCAAACCTTGAGAATACCTAGCAAGAACAAAGCTGTAAGAACTGAAAACTTTCAGCTATTTCCATGTCCAGTAATAGATTGTATTTATGGAACCTGTGTAAGGCTCCACATAATATTTATGCATTTTGAATCGTATTGATGAAGATGTTATTCTTTGGGGAGAGAAGGGATGTAACTACGCTACCATATGATCAATTGTATCTTGTGCATCTCTGAAAATTGTTTTAAGAGTCTTACTAGCATTGTCAGGACTTATTAAGTCCTGGCAGAGATCCATACTAAATATGATCTGTACCATCATTATCTGAGGGCGTACAAATGGGCATAAAGCATTTGATTAGCTGTTTCTTTCTCAGGAGTCACTGTGAGAGTGTTTCTGAGCATCCTGTGCATCACCTTAATGTGTTCATTGCTACCTGTAAGTGGTTACAGGCAGAGCATTGATGTGGAGAGGTGGAGCTCACATCTTTCTTTGGAGGTTTGGGGATTTGAGGCCATTCTGTGTCTGGTGGCAGGATATTCCCTGATGGTGCCCCAGCAGTAGCAGCACTCCACAGTTGACACTAGGCCTCTGGTCTGGCCTCCCTGCCATCGTAGCCCTCGGCTCGAGGTTGCCTATGGACTTGCTTCCTTCAACAACATCAGCATGTGCTTTCTGATAGCACTGTGTCCTCTTATCCCAGCAGGATCTTCATCCCTGCAGCCCGCCCACCCCCAGAGAGGTGGCCTCCAAGCAGCTGACTAACAAACTCATGCAGAGCTGAGCTACCAGTGAGCAGTGCCATTTCTCTCCTCCAGCAAGAGGCAAAGGAGGCTGCAGGAAGGGCCGGACAGTGGTGCCTTGCACTCCTCTAGCCCGTCAGGGCACTGTTGTGGGAGGGAGAGCTTGGGTCCCATAAGGCTCTTCAGTGGGAGAGGGAAAACTTTGCAACCTCAGTTGTGCTGTTGTGTCCAGGGATACAGCATGCAGTGAGCTGCCAGGTGCCTGTTATGGGAAACAGGACGGTCTTAGTCTCAGCACTGCTACTGATGTGCTAGATGAACCTGGCTGAGGTATTTCAACAAGCTGTGATGGAGTTTGGCCTTTTGAGTTGTGCTCCTAAAAGCTCTGTTCGCTGCGTGTGAAAACTAACCTTTATAAAGCACTCTGAACTCCTTGCACCAAAGCTGCTTGTGAGCACAGGCCTGTGTTATGGGGGAACAGTGATGCCTACACACCTAACATCTCTCCTCCAGGATGTGTCAAGTAGCTATGCTGACTTGCTTTAAATAGCCAGCTGGTTTTGAGACCCTTATTTAGCTGTAGGGAGACAAGTGACATGGTGGTGCTCAAGAATGTCGTTTTGCTTCTCGTGTGACCTATGAGATCAGAGGTGGTTAGCAGGAGATATACAGTGACTCTTATAGAAAGTTCTGTTGGATCTGGGCCCTAGAAACCCTATGGTGCCAGCAGGGTGTCAAAGCACAGGTGGAAAAGGACCCCCTAGGGACTCTCCCACCGTAGGGCGCAAGCGAACACCTGAATGCACTATGAAAGCTTCTCATGTCCTCCGCTTAGAGGCAAATGCAAGCTGCATCGCATCTACCTCTGCTGGAGCTCTTTTAAAAATTACGTGAGAAGTTGCTATTGCCTATATGGTGCAGGCAGTCAGGGTTGTTGAGGCTCACCTGCAGAATGTGATATGAGCAGGGGTTTGGTTTGCAACACTTTTCCTTGAATAGCCAAGCCTGCATTTTCTTCCTGCTTGTTAAACTTCTGTCAAAGTCAGTTGCAAAATGCTTTGCAATATGAGATGACTTCAGAGTTGCCTGAGAGAGGCTGATGACATACTTTATGAAGACTGTTACCCTCAAAGGTAGCTCAGAAATGCCAGTTATTTTTATTAAATACTTCTGTCCCAAACTCATCTCTTCAGAGCAGCTCTGTTAAGCTGATAGAACTGCAACAGTTGGTTGTGGGGTTTTGGATGTGTCTGTGCAGATGTGACTCTTAGTTTTAACTCTTTCTCTTCCTAGTTGATTTCTACCTCTCCCCCCCTCCCCCCCAATAAATTTTCAAACACTGAATTGGGAACAGCAAGTGCAGCTGGAGCCTAAGTGCCAAAGATGGTTTGGATGAATGGCTGTAGAAAGAAGAGTTTGAAATGATGGTGGTATGTAGAGGGGGAGAAATCTTCATTCTGCAGTTGTGGGTGCCCTGAAATAAACAGGCAAGAGATCAAATCATATGGTGCGTTGGTACCATGCAAGAGAGTTGCTTGACACAATCTCCAACCTCATGACTTCCGTTTCAATTAGATGTGCCGCTTTTGTTTCAGAATGGTCACATTCAAAATGATTTACCCATTAATTCTGACAAATTAGTTTTTGTTTCTGGATTTGTTAAGAGTTGATAAGTGTAACTATTCTCAATTTAAACTATGAGCAATTAGACCAAACAGTATTTTTACTTCCTGCCTGGATTATCTAACTCTGAATGTGATGCTGGAAGAAAATTTCTGTGATAACAGATTTGTCATTAGTTTTCAACAAATACTAAAAAAAAAAAAAAAAAAAAAAAAAAAAAGTGTATAAAGTGAATAGACTTGATGATGATTTTTGCCATAGAATAGAAGTAATTTCAACAAATTTGAAGGGAACTGATTTAGAAATTGGTGAGTATTTTTCAGTAAATCTTTTTCAGTATTCATACAACAAAATTAGCCATAAAGGAAAGAATTCAATGTTTTTTACATAAGATGGCCACTTATTTCATTTCTCATATAGAAGTGAAGCACTAGTTTCTAGTACTTACCTACTATTTCAGCAGCTATACTCTGTGGTACCTGTACTGTCCCAAGAGAGCAGAATTTCAGTAATGTTTTGCAAGTAATTTGATGAAATGAAATAAAGTTGATTTCCTCACAGAGGAGCTTCTTCGCCTTTTGCAATCTCAAAAGCATTGTCTTAACTTTAGCTTCCTCTGGAGTATGGCAGGACAAACCTTTGCATGCCTCGTAGTACAGGAGATGGGATGCACGTAACTATTCTTGTCTCCAGGTGTTTGTCCTGGACCGTTCCTGCCTTGTGGTTACTGTCATTTCAACTCTTCTTCATCTGTGCCGTCTTCTGTGGCTGATCACCTGTGGCACATGGAGTTGGTTTTGTTTCCTGGTAGGTATCTGAAGTAAATGATTTAGCTGAATGTCTTAATACTTTGAATTAGCAATAGCATGAAACCCTGTGAGCTGCAGTGAACTCAGGCCAGTGCTTTTCTTTCAGAAACTATTGTGAAACCATTTTGGGTGTGTGCGTGTGTTTACTTGTCCTTGTGTGTGTGTTATACACATAATGATTGACAAAGACATTTTATTGGTTCTTCTCTTATTGTGCCTAAGCAAACTGGCAGGGGTGAAGGAGATTGTTTAGAATCAAATTATACGCTTTGGGGGACTTTGCATTTGAATAGCAGCTCTGTACACAGTGCGATCTCCCAGCTTTTACTTTGTTCCCTGCAATGAGTATAAAGGATTTCTTATTATGTTCTGTAAAGTACATCAAATAAAATCATGCTGATATAATTTAGGGGTCTGAGAATCCAGACATTTGGAAAGCTTTCTCTTGCTACAGGTAGAACTTGAATTTAGCCTCCATATTGTTGGATGCATCTCCCAAAGGATGGGAAGTAGTGTAGCATTAGCAACCTCCTGCCAGTGTCTCCCTTCTCCCTCTTCCCAGTGATCTTCCCCGCRCTGAATGTCAGCGTCAGGTAGCTTTTGCAAGCGTAGCCTGGAGAGGGCGGCTGATGTGCAGGGAATGCTGCCGTGGTTACCAGCCTGTGACGTTTGAGGCTGGAATGTCACTTTTGTGCCCACTGCTTTTGACAGGAGTTGGTGTTGGGAGTATCTCCCATTTGTGCTTTTCAGGGTCTAAAATCAATTGAGGCTCTAAGTCTCTTTTAAAATTAGATGGGGCTTATGCTCCTTTAGAGCATCACTGTGGATACATTCCCCAAGGAAGCTTCCAGGGTGGAAGCTGTCCCAGCTGTCTCTTTTCTTAGCATTGCTTGTGCTTCTTACAGTTCCCTTTCGTTGTTATGATGTAGGCAAAGCTTTTATCTTCCCCTTTGAAAGGTTTAATTTCCACAAAGACTTTGTTTAGCGTTGTTATCATTTTAACAGTATTTAGCAGAAGAACCATAATCAAGTCTCTCAGTCTGCTGTRGGCACTGATGTGTAATACAAGCGTGCAGCTGATCCTGGGTAGCACATTTGCTTCTCTACCTGAGGGTGCTGAATGCTGAAGAGCACCTCAGCTGCCCCAAACACATCGAATTTAGCAGATCTGCTTTCTTCATCTAGAGTTTAAAACTGACATTCCCCTYATTTCTAATTAACTCTACAGGTGTGTCTTGTCCCACAGTCCCATCCCTTCAAAGGGAAGGACAAACCCAAAGCCACGGTGTGGTTTTGAACGCCTGTTCTCCCAGTCTGCTTGCTTGCTGGGAGGAGAGGAGCAGGCGTTCGCCGCAGCAGCAACGCGGGATTAGACAGCTGAAGAGAACAGTGCAACAAAATGACGGTGGCAGCTCCTGGGACAAGATGACATCTGCCAGGAGGCAGTGCTGTCACTGGCAGCTTCACTGGGTGAGAGGTGCTCTTCCTCCCCCTCTGCAATCTGGTACAGACATGGTTTCCCTGCCATCCTTTGCTTGGTAATGAAGATGGTAATTGTTATTTATTGGCTGAGGATTTCAGCAATCGCAAGTGATTTTCAGAGACCRATTCTGGATTTTCAGGAAGTGGCAAACATTTTGTTTCAAAAAATAAAATAAAAATCAGCCTCCCTCCTTTTTTTCCTGTTTTTAAGCTGAACATCCTCCAAATCAGGGTGTCTCAAATCATGTCACTTTGAAAATCTGTTGCTACAGGTGGGTTTTTAAAGAGCAAGCAATAGCTAACTCTGCTTGTAATGATGTCTCTGGGACTACAAGTATGTGTAATATTCTGTATGTTGTGTGTTGCATTATCAGGGTTCAAATTAAGGAGAGAAAGAACCTAATAGGAAACAACAGTACAAGGAGAATAAAACTAGACATAAATATGGTCAGGCAGCCCAGAAAGTGAGTTGAAGGCATAGGGAGAGCTAGAAAAATTGGTATGAACAGGATTTTGGTGCCTGACACTTTGAAGTGGCATCACCTGCAAACGTTTGGATGCTGAATTGATGTGAACAATTTATCAGGAGTCCAGCTGCCCTTCCTTTCTGAGCCCTGGGGGCAGGACAGACCTGCACAGTGACCATGTAACAGGGCCTGAATTCCAGTCCCAGTGCCCTATGAGGCAGACATCCGCTTTGGAAGCAAAGATGGAGAATTTTATTATTTCTGRTTCAAATCAGGAAGACTTTCTCAGGGCCACATAGAAAGTCAGTGGCAGAGCAGAAATTAGACCTGGCTGTTCAAGCTTCCCTTCGGACAGCAGGTTCTCAATTACCCAGTGTGGTTTCCAGCTCCCTGTTTCGGCGTCAGAGGAGATTCCTGGTAGGATTTATTTCTCTTTTTTTGTGCCTGTGTTTGTTCCCACCTTCTGTGTGTTCCTGCAAGATGGAGCTTTTCATCTTCTCAGGGGCATTACAAGCTGCCAGTTGGACTTTTCTCTCTGTGTTGTCCTCTCTCCCAGCCCTAACTTCCAGCCTGTGCAGGGCTCCCAGCCCCGTGTCGTATAGAAAGGTATGTCCAGCGAGGTAGCTGGGGCTGAAGAAAGTGAGCCCAGCAGCTAGCAGGGCTCTGGGAGTGCCTGGCCTGCAGCTGGTTGGATGGCCACGAGATCCCTGCAGTTCTTAATAGCTCTGTGACAGTCTTGGCCAACAAACATGGTGTGTTTCATTATAACTCAGTTTTCACACAAGCAAATGACCTTTGCAGAGGATAAGTAACTCACTGCAAGCTTTCACAGTCCTTTTAAAGAGCTAGCGGCAATTTCCTCGCTTGTGGGTTGTGCACTCCTCAGGGCTCATACCAGGGCTGGATTGCATGTGGGCAGAGGACATTGTTAGGATGTGGATTGCAACTGATAATCTTCCGCTGCAGTCTGGTTCCCTGTGACCTGCCTCAGTGTAGCACGTCTCCTTTGAGCTTCCAGTGCTGGGCAAGGCTGACTGGGAGCAGTGGGGTTGTCAGCCCAGCTATACAAACAGCTCCTTTTACCCCTCTAGCTCAGCTAGCATACCTGGCTACAGGCAGGGAGACAGTTTTGCAAACGCAAAGGGCTGGCGGGTACCCGTGAGATGCGAGATGCTGCCCTCTTTCTCTGCCTGGATGCTACAGATCTGGCCAAGACTTATATCGTTGTCATAGTGGTACCTCCCAGCTGCTGATTTCAGGGAGTAGTCAGTGGCAGAATGTGGTGATAATGGGTTAATCGGAGTACAAATGATTCAAACATGCCTTCTTCAGCGAAATGAAGCAGTTCTGTAAAGATTTTTTTCCWGATATTCTCTCTCAGGGCTTGAATGGCATAATATCAGAGACGTTAATTTTGCATCGCTTTCAGCTTTATGTTTGTACATTTCATTTTTTGAGGTACTGTTTTCTTCCTCGGCAGCTTCTGAGCATCTCTAAAGCAATCCTGAAATGATACTATTTGTACTAGGGCAAATGCAAGGGGGACCCCTGTGTTACCTGGTGTACTGAGAAATAACAAGAGACAGTCCTTACCTCAGTGGTAGGGTAAATTAAGTGAAGGAAACAGGAGACAATTAAAGCAGAGAGCAGCCAAACGATTCGCTGGAGGAGACCCAGCTTGGCAGTTGCAGACAGAGAAAGAAGGTTCAAGTCCAAGGCATAACCCCTGGAACGTGCTGTCTCRAGGAACAGCTTTCAAACATGACCTCCAACCTCTGTTCTCTAAATTTCTTCCCTTTTGATGGAACTATGATGTTTAGAGAATTGTTGGGTGTCACATAGAGACTTGATATGCTTGGGTCCACCCCTTTGGACTGAGCTACCTAGGCTGACCCAAGTGGCTGGTCTGTGGTGGGTGGTGGCCTTCTCCCAGTTCCCAGCAGTGCTCCCAAAACTACCTTTGGGAGTGGTACAGAGGGCTGTCCTGAGCTCATGATTGGAGCACAMCTGAAAACCAATTTGTGAGGCTTAAGGAGATGAGGCTTAAGGATTTGCCTTGTTTGTCCATGTTTCTATATTCCCCCAGTAATATTTTTGACTTTCTTGGACAATTTCAGCCAAATTAGAAGGACATTGATCTCGGAGATGATTGCCTTCCTTATAAGTTTTGTGAAAATTGGCAGCTGGAAGAGTCCCAAATGAAGCCTTCCAGTGAGGGAAAGCAGGCAGGACTCAGCTGTTACCTGGTCTGTTGGGCAGCAGCCATCTGGCTAATTAGCTTACATGTTTTCACCCTCCAGCAGCGTATGTGTGTTGGTTAGCATATAGCTCTGGATCAGCCCCCAGTCCTGCTGTCTTCTGTCCTGCAGAGGTTTCATAGCAGAGATGGAGAGGATCTGAGGTTATTCAGTTAGAAGGAGGAAGAATTAGGAAAGGAAGGGCACAAAATGTGGTAATTTAGGCTTCCTGGGTTTGGATTAGAAGTGAGCTCAAATCTGATCAAATCACATATCTTATTATAAATCATATATCATTTTTAAATCTCACAGTGAGAAAAGCAAGAAGAGGATACTTGGCCATTTTTTTCTTGTTATGAGGAATGCCTCTTTATTTTCCCCTCTCTGACATCTTCTGTCACAATCAAGGGTATGGAAAATAAGTGCTAATATCATTGCTTCTCTGTTTTACAAGGCAATAATTCAACACTTGAATGCATAGACTATTCAGTTGAAGGCTAAGTGGTTATCAGAAGGAATGAATTAGATTATTGCTGATGAAAACCGGGGAAGATGGAACTGTTGGTATTGTGAAAATAACAAAAGAGAGAGAAAGAAAGTGGAAAATGAATGTCTTGTTATGAAACGCAGCCCGAATACTGCGTCTGTTTGCTTCCAAAACCTGGAGACATTTGTACTCATCTGAGATCCCTACATCAGGCTCAGTCTTCTCCATGTGCTTGCAAAGCACTGAGTCAACCCTGCTGGAACAGGATATTTCCCAGCTTTGGGTGGTATAAACACCTAGGAGTTTATACTCCATAGTGATGAATGACCAGGGGTTCCCAAACGCTTCCATTGGCAACTTCCCACTTCTGGTCCAGAGCCCAGCTTCTTGCAAATGAATTTGTCAGGCTTGTAAATACTAAGGGCTGTAGTCTGATGGGGTAGTGAGCCCTATTCTGGGAGCTGCTGCTCTGTGTCCTGATGTGGCTTTCACCTAACGCCGACCCGCCGAAGCTGCCGGGTGAGGGGACTACTCTTCTTTCTTACGGTGGTGAATGAGCTGCAGATTCCTCACGGGTATCCCTGGATGTGGGATGTACTCTCATCCAAAGTTTACTGTGACCTTCTCACAGTCTTTTAGACTTTGTCTTTTGTGGTATCTTTCTTATTTGGCATCAATGTTTCATTTTTTCAGTCACTTGTAAAATCTGATCCCTTCCTCCTTGCTGTTGGGAGCATCACTGAAATGGTGACTGTCACCATCAGTGAAAGAGCARGGTGCTACAAAATGGCTCCAAAAAGCTCCTGGAAACAGGGAATCCAGTGCAACTAAAAGGTGCTTTTCTGCAAGGAGGCTGTTCAGTGGGACCGTGGTCTCCCCTTCATCAGTGAGACATGTCTTAAGGAAGGGCACTTGGTAGCTATAATAAAACTCAGCCAAATGGTGGAAATGTGATCGACTCTTCAATTAATCTGATTAGAGCCAACAGCCGTTATGCGGAACACTTGTTCCTGCTCTGTATGCAGCTGCATACTATAGTGCAACTATTTATGGGCCAGGCTCCAATGGGATTTATGGACGATGATGAGCTAGCAGTGGATTCAATTACCGCCTGAGCTCACTGCAAATGTTGCAGCAAATTGCAACAGCTGCAAAAGGAGCTTTGTGCAAGGACTGCCTGAGCACCATGTGCCCTGCTAGCTAGAAATTCTCCAGCCATGAGGAGATGGAGTTAAATGGCTCCCCACAGCTATGTTCTTATTTTCCCTTCTTAAGACTTTCATGGTTGTGTTTAGCACAGCCTCGGCATCTTCTCCAGTGCTGGGTCTTTGCCTCACTGCAGAGGAAGCAAAGCTGTGTCCTGTCATCCACAAGCTCCAAGGGTGCCCATTCTTTGGGGGATTCACATGACTGTTGTGCTTTTTGGTGAGCTTGCCATCTTTCGCCCTCTGGAGAAAGCAGAGAGGACACACAATACCTCAGGACAGAGGGCTGGCTAGGAGGTATCATATGAAGCACTGGTGGTGGCAAAAAGGCAGGGCTGTTGTCCCTCTGGAGTTGAGGGCTACATGAAAAAGGGATTGTTCCTCTCCTCCCTCTTCTGCTGGGAACTCTTAGTATCTAGATTACCTGAATATGGTGGATAATGTTGTTCCGTGAATGGTCTTGGGTGCTCCTGGACTGTGCTCAAATGCTTGCTCCCCATGAGCAGCAGGGAGGACACAGTTCTCCTTATATTAAGATGGTTTTGCCTTAATCCCACATAGCACTTTGCCTTCCCCTCAGGGGTCCAGTACAACTGATTCATGAAATGATCCAGAGTAAAACCCACCATGCTTCTTCCCCAAAAAGGTGGTGTGGGGACAGGAACAAGTGGCTCTCTAAAGTGCTGCTGTTATGAAGTGATGTTTTCTTATCTTTTGGAAAGGTGGGGGACACAAGGGGGAAATAAATGTGTTTGTGTTAAAGGGAACGTGCTTTTCAATCTACCAGCTTGKGGTAAAGGACTCTCTCACAGGAGGTGTTTGATGAGGAACATCCCACTTGCCTCAGTGATGGAAGAGTTTGTCTGCTCTTTCCAAGAGAAAGAAAAAATATATCAGGGCTTAGTTGCTGGGATCCTTTAATTAATATACCAAGGCTTGCTGTTAAGGTCAAGCACAAACAGGTTTATTAGCTAGGCCTGAAATCTGATCGACCATTCAAAGTTAATTAAACTCCTCCTGACTCCTACATTCAGCTGTTGCTGAAGGGATTGTTTCTAAACATCTGTAAATCAGCGTAACTCCATGGGCTTTACGTGGCTGAGATGCTGGCTCCAGATCTGACCTGCATAGATGATTTTTCCAGAACATCTCTGCCACCAAGAAAAGCAAAGGTAAGGAGGAAAAAGAAATGGCAAACACAAGGCACAAGCTACTTTGCTTTGATTCAAAAAAGGAAGAGAATGGTCAATGAAACAACCCTCTCAAATTCAGCTATAATCTGGAAACCCATATTCACCCATTTTGCCAGGGTTAATGAGCTGTGCTTGGTAAGTTTAAAAAGTCTATCTAAAAAGATGCTGAACCCAACTATCCAACTACTCCAGCATTGCAGCCTACATTGGCCTGGACACTAGATATGTTTCCCACTTGACTGAGAGTGGATCTGGATGCTACCGTCACACACCTGCTTTGCATGGGGAGGAACAAGCCGCAGAATTCAAGGGTGAGGTGTTCTTTGAAACCCCACRTTAGGTAATAGGGGAGCCTGTGTTTTCACTTGTCTGGAGTTATCAAAAGGAAGCTGTAGATTCATGAATAACTGTGAGTTAAAAAAGATCACCTTGTCTTTACTGTGATTTACTGGCTTTGCTTGAAGCCCTTCTGAGATGCTCCCAAATCCTGGCTCTGGGGTGCTGGCTTCTGGGGGAAGCATGCTGGATACAGGAATACCTTACAAAGCCAAGGGCAGCCTGCAGGGATGGTGGTGGTTTACTTTATGGGAATGGGGGGCAGTTGGTAGAAATACTTGTACAATGTATGTAAAATTGAAGTYGGGAAGCACAAAGCATTTTCACGTATCATGGGGAGCATTTTTGTGAAAACYTATCTCTGCAGTTGAAGAGAGCGAGTTGTCATCCCCTGCACAGTCTCGCAGCAGAGTTTGGGCAGGATTGGGAAAGACAGCTTTTTTCCCCCATGGCTGTGTGTGTAAGTTGGGCCTCTCAAGGCCTGATTTAGTAACTGAACCACAAAACCGTCTGTTCTTGCTAGGTTTCCTGCAGCACTCCCAGCAGCCTGCTGAATTAGCTTGTCTCACCCATCTTGTTTGTCTGAAGTTTCCTATCGTACCACGGGAGTATGTTGCATCCATCAGCAAATGGCCAAATACTTGCGCTAAGCTAGAAGTAGCGCAATCAGATGTTTAAATTTAGCTTACAGTAAAAAGACTTTCTTTGGGACTTCTTATCCCATTTGTTTTGTCTAGATGGGGTTTCTTCTCTTCCCTTTCAAGGCTGTAGCCTGGGAGAAGTACTTGTTCCAGCAGGGAAGTAGGAGAGAAGGRGCTGTGCTTCTGCTGTGCCCCCTCCTCAATCCCTGCGTCACGTCTGATTCCCATATCCTGGCATGGTCCTCCACTGGAGACAGGGCACATCTCCTGTATCCCATCAAAAAGAATCCCTGTTGGTTTTAAAGTCCAGTTACCCCAGAATAACTCTTCCTCTGTATTTGAGGAACTCTGCCTGGGAACTTTTGGGGGCATCTTCTCCAGGACAGCCTCCCTTGGCCAAATCAGTAGGAGCTGGGTTAAACTCAGCTGGCATTAACTCTTGGTACAGTCTAATGCTTTTCTCCCCCTTAGATGCTGAAAGTAGGAACTAATCCCTTCCTTACCCCTGTTCATGGTAGTTGTTGACTCCTGATCAGACATTTCAGCATGTTTAAGCTGTTTCAAGAGTTGCCCATCTGACGAGAAGACTTAACCTGCTCCTGCTCATTGTATTATCACAGCTGCAACACAAACGAGAAGCTCTGAAATCTGCTGGCGAGTTCTTACAGGACCACCAGCATGAACCTGCCCTGCTGATACACCGGAGGAAAAGAGTGGAAGTCCTCTCAGCTGAAGGTGACTGTCTGCCTGTCTTGGGGCTCTCTGTCTGGTGAGGTATGGGAATGATGCTTTAAGATAATCTTACAGACCATGGGGCTCCAAGCAGCTTTCCCAAGTAGGTCCCAGTCAGAAACTTCCTGGGCTGTTTATATCTACTCCCATCGCTCACTGTTGCGACTCGGAGCATGCAGCCAGCAGCTCTGGTGTAACTTTACACGAATAGTGCCCTTTTGAAGGGTGCTGGCTTGACAGATTGAATCTCTTCTTAACAAGGAGCTGCTTTGTAGAGAATAATGGTGTAAATCCCACTCTCTCTCCACAGTCTCTCTCTCACACAGACACACACACACAGACACACACACTCTGCAACCTACTGAGGCTGTCTTTGTCCACTCTCCTGAGCTTCTCCCTCCTCCTGCATATGTTCTGACCAGCTTTGGACCACAATGTGGCTGAGCTGAGAGAGARGGGAGTATTGACCCGGGCTGTGTCGAGGCCTGAGGTGGGCAGCCTGAGCCAATGTGTGCCTGGAGAGCATGGAGAGGCAGCCTGTGATGGAGAGGCAGAGCCCCTCGGGTGATCCAGGTGCTCTGCAAAGCAGATCTGGCAGTGCCCCACTCATCACAGCCCCATGGATGTAGCTGCCCATCAGCCAGACTCAGCTACCCCAGGCTAAATGTGTGCAATGTCTCAGTGCAGACCAAAGAAATTAGGAGCAGGTGTGGTATAGACACAGTGTCACCAGCTCCTGGAGTCCTGTGAAGAGGGCAGAACAAGGAACCTATGTTTTTAGGTGTGTGTGTGTATAAGTACAGAGGGATACTGAGTTAAGTTGAACTGGAGCTGAAATTAGGGCCACTGAAACCARTGGGTTTACACAGGTGTCAGTGAGTTAAAAACTGTTCCCCCAACTCTTGTGTTTGCTGGTAGAGAAACTACTGTTTTCTCTGCTCATTAGTAATATTAGTTTGTGCTGTGCCTCTCAGCTTTGCTGTACTTTACAGTCTTGTTAGGGCTCTTGTGGGGAGAAATCCAGTCGGTAGCATTACGACTCCATGATGAGGGAGGACTGTGGGTGGATGCTGGTGGAGAATTAGGGCATCTAATACAATTGAGGATGTAGGGCTTAAACAACACTGAGAACCGCTGCTGATAGAAGAGAGAGCACTTAAGGTGAGCATTTTTCACTCTCTTTGGCTGGACAGCTGTGAGAAGCCTCCTTATTTGTATTTTACTATTGGTTTTAATATTTGACCCTAATATTTTTGGTGTCATGTCCAGAGATTCAAGCAAYGTAGGATTTGCACAGTGTTTTCTTAATCGGTGTTGACAGAGCAATGAAGTGAGAAGTCAAAAGAAAAAGAACAGTGGGCAGAAGCTAAGCTGTGTCTGAGGACTGTCTCCTTAAATTCAAAGAGATGGGATGGTCCTTGCTGTTGTGCTGTTAGGAGTGTGTTTTCCCAGCAGAGTCCCTGCTCTCCCCTGTGAGCCTGCAGACTCGGGAAGAGGCAGAAGGGGAATACCTTCCTGGGTACGCACGCATTTGCAAAGTGGTGCCAGTACTGGTGCATGTTTTYAGATCTCGTTAGAGCAGTCTCAGCGAGTTGGCATTTCCGAGTGGGGGAGGCTCCACGGCAGGGTGGGAGAATTCGGCATGCCGAGTGGTTCGTGTCGTTCCAGCGGAGAGAAGAGTTCAGGCATCCACTGAATCTGGGGCTGCAGAGCCCTGACACTGCTGTGCAGGTATCTGGGCATGGTTGAATAAYGCATCGCAGCTGGGGCCTGGATTTTGGTCTTCCAATCTAATAACCATCCATTTCTCTTTCGCTTTCATTTCTTTGACAGCTGCTAAATTAGGGGTTTTGAGCAGTTTTGAAGAAGCGCTATCAAACACTAGCTAGTTTTGCGCAGTGTTCAGGGGGATGAAGGCTCCAGTTGCTGAGGTTATGCTCTGAACTCCGTCGTCCTGCAGCGCCCGCACACAGACGCAGGGTGTCCAGGAACATGGGGCTGTGTCTGAATAGCTGCGGACAGAAGGAACAAAGTGTCGTTTCCACCCTAGCAATAGGTGTTATTTCAAACAGATGTTGTTTCCTTTGGCTGTGAGCAGTGTCTGGGCACAGTGAGATGAATCGAGGGGCACGGGGGCCACAACCAGCTCCAGGGCAGGCAAGGGCCCACCYGGGGCTCTGCTCGTAGCTCAGTGGGCTTCTTGCTATCAGGCTGCATTGCCACCTACTGGGGGGACACAGCCCTTTGCTAAGGCCACCTCCAGCCACACTTTAGTTAGGGGTGTCCCCAAGCCATTCTGATCTGTGACAGATTTCCCCCCCCCCCAAAGCTTGCAGAGGAAACCATGGTTTCCCCTCATTTTCTGCTGTTTAAGGCCCTTATGGGGGTGCTCATGCTGTAGTATCCTGCCCATTTTGTAAAAACTAGAAGAGAATGGAGGTCAAAATGCCTTTTTGCAGCTTGGCCCTTGTGCAGAAGCACGGCGAGTGTCACTTCCCAGCTCGGCCTCCCTGGGAGGGGAACTGGGTGGGGGACAGAACCAGAAAACCCGCCAAAAACCCCAARCAGGAGCACTTCTGAGTGTTTAAGCTGGACCAAAAGGCTATGCAATGAGAACTACATCACCAAACCCGCAAAGGCACTTTCTTAGGGATAATATTATTGAAACTCCTTCAACAGGACACCGAGAGCTGCTGAGGAATCCCTGACCCTGTTGCCAGTAGCAAACTTGTTGACTTCAGCACGTTTCCTCAGGCATTTATTGCAGGCAGATCTGCTCTGCCCTCCTGCTATTGCACAGGACACATTCCTTTCTTGGATTTTCTCTTCAGACRCTTTATAACTTGATGTGTTGTAATTCTTGGGGGTTTAAATTTCCCAGTCTGGGTGTTTGCTTTGAATTCAAGGTCTCTTTCTTTGGGTGCAGCAGAGGGGACAAGAGAGAACGCTGTAGCCAAAGTGCTCAGCCATTCTAGGCAGGGAGATCTGAGGAAGCTCTTCCTAATGTAAAAACAAAAAAACACAGCCAAACAAAAAAGACTCCTACAACAATTTAATTACATGTGCTAGGACCTTACTGCCTTGGAGCATGAGTTGTGGTCTCCCTGGGACCAGCCCTTTGGTATCATCGTGAAAAAACCCTACTTGGATTTGGCCAGGGTATTACCCTTTGGGAAAAGAATGAACAAAACAAAAGAGGGGAAGAGGAAAGGGGGAACGGGAGGACAGCCTTCAGTTTCTACCTTGCTCAGCTCCTCGCCTGGCAGACAGGAACGACGTTCCCCTTGCCTTTGGGGGTGGGAAGCATCCTTAATAATGTTCTTCTCGTGCTCTGTAACGGGCTGTCCTCACTGATAAACGTCCTCTTGGAATCATACAGAATTTAAGGCAGAGTTTTGCTAGGGACCATATTAGTCTGAAGTGTTTTCAAAGTRAGCCAGGCTTCAGCATTCAATATGTATTAAATGACTGCAATGCTAGTTTATAAACTGATTTATCAAACAAGCTGTGCATCTGACTGCTAATGATAGTGGACTGATGCTTATTTGGCAACAGAATAKTAGCTGCAAATTTAGTGTCAGTGCAGACTGCACTGCGGGTATATGAAAAGTTAATATTCAGGAATGGGAAATTAAACAAGTTGGACACAAGCAGCAAAAAYAGATCTGCCCCCTCCCACTGTCCCTGTCTTTATTTCATCTCTTTTATGGTTGGGCCTGCTGTCAGCTCTTGAAAGCTAAAATCACAGCTGGCTTTTGGGGGGAAATGCACATCTATAGATGCTGCTGGCAAACAGCATTTGGGACATTTTTCATCTTATTTATAGCACTGGTAGGCATAGGAGTGAGCATGAATTGAACCAGGCTGGCAGGGCATTCAAACTGTGGTTTTATGTCTTGCAGGTATGAGGCACTTGATTTTAAAACAAAACACCATCACGGACAAACATAACCATCCCTAAGAACTAATCTTTAAATGTCTAAACTTCTGATAAAATCTCTGTGAAGTAGCTTGTTGAAAATAATTTTAAAATCCTTCAAATTTTTAGGGCTTTACCAAATCTTTCTGAGGCCTGGCAAGACCAGGTTTACTGTTCTTTTCTTTCCTTCCCTTCCACTCTCTGCATGGAACTGTTGGCTCTCCAGGCTCTCCCGCTCCCTCTGCTTGGCCCAGAGGTGGGTGGAAGTGAGCAGCACCACTGCCCTGTATGAGGAAGGAGGTGTCACCAGTGGAAACTCGCACTACGCTGCTTTCCCATCCCAGTTGCTAGGTCCCCTCCCTGAAGAGCTTTGTCACAAACCTTAATAGAAATGGAAATCATAGAAAATATGGCTGTAAGGCACCTCAAGCAGCCAAATCTCTCCTGCCCAAGGGCTGGATCACATCTTCTTTCTGTTGGCTAATGCTGCAATAATCCTACTGCTTTCAATAGCTCTAGTGCTTTCAAGAGCGAACATACATTGTGGCCTCCCCTGAGTTTCTCAGGGAATAACACTTACTGAAATGGAAGCTGGGGCTCCTTAGTTTCAGGTAAAGCCTCGACCGTCCTTACATGCTTTGTGTGTTAGTGAGCACCTGTGAAAAAGACACTTTGGATTGCTGCAGCTGGGGGGGCAAAAGTGTCTGAAGCATCCCAGCAGCATTTATCCATTCACAGCGTTCCCGCAATCTGCACATAATGGGTGTTCCTGAAAACACTGTAGCATCTTAACCAGAGCAGCTATTGGTGTATCTTGAACTCTTCGGATGTGGTTCCTGGTCATAAAGGGGGAAAAAAATTAGCCCAAAACTTGTTTGTTTTAGCATTTTATTAAACAGTGCAGCACCTGCCAGTTGTACATCAGGCCCTGGTGATTTTTCAGACCAATATATAAACCCTGGGACATGATGCTGCCGTGACACTAGGCTGCACAAACCGTCTCCTAGAGGAGAAATGATGCCCAGGAGGAATCCAGGCTTGCAGGAAGTGCCCCCACCCTGCCACAACATCAGGCAGGCTGGAAGGTAGCTTACAGCAGGCCTCATTTACAGGACTCCCCGCCATCCCTGTGCTGTTTGACTAGCAAAATCCTGCTCTCGAGGCTGTGCTGCTTACTTTCCAGTCACTTGCCCATGATGTTGCAACCCCATGAATGATAGGGAAAAAGACCACTGAGCCTGCATGAGCTTGAGGCTCCTGACAGGGACACCCACCCAAAAGCAGATGAGCTTCTCTGCGCTTCAGGCTGTTTCTTAACAAACCAGCTGAAGTGTGTGATAGCAGCACAAGGCTGGGCTGTGAGGAGACAGGTGACCTTGCAGGGGATGGTTTCCAGCGTTTGCTGAAGCAGCCCATCCACGAGGTTCTGGCAGGTCTGCCTGCGCCACCATTAGAGGTGAGACTGCCCTGCGTTCAGACACGCATGGGCTCGCTGCTACCATGCCAGGTCTGGTCCCTGTGGCGAAAGCACGGTGCGCTCGGGAGCGGGCAAGGGCAGCTGGGGCTGCCTCAGCCTCCCTACTGCTGGTATGGGAGCTCGCCTGCTGGGAGGCYGCCCAGCCCTGCCTGGCGGGCCCTTGCCTGGGCGGCTGCTCTTAGGTAGCCTGAGTACTCGGTAAATGCACCCTTGAAAGACCAAAACCCGTGTGCGCTCCTGTGCAGGCAGAGGAGCCTCCTGCAGCCAGCAAAAGCAGTACAACAGGTTCAGTAACCTTCACTGCACTCAGCATTTAGCTCATGCTCGGGGCTAAGACAGTGGCTCACAGGGTCAGGTTCCAAAGTGCTGTAACTCCGTGTAGCATCAGCAGGGGACAGCAAAGCAGATTTACCCCTTGCAAGGATCTGGTATGCTGACAGCCCAAAGCTTTTCAACCTAGGGCAGATTTTCCAGCTGCTAGTTGGGTGGATTCGTGCTTGCATGTCAAACTACAACAAGCAGGAACAAGCCAAACAAGTCACTCAAACTATCCAGGTTTAGGAAAGCTTATAAAACAAAGCCTGTAAAAAAAACCACCTACACAGGTAACAGGTTTAAACACTGACAGAACTCAGTGGAATACATTTGTTTTCCCATGCTGCTGCTGGTAGGCTTGGTTCCACCTCACATCTATAAAGCTTGTACTTAATTTTAAATACGTTTTGAAAAAAAAATTCAAAGCCGAACAGGAGACACCACACCAGCAATCATTCTTAGCTTACTTTTAAACTGAAGTTTGCCATTCAATGATCAATGGACTTTTGGAAGATTTACYGTAAGATCATGAATAAGCACAAAAGCCACTGGATTATTTGTTTGCCTGTCACTGAAAAAATGCACAAAAAGCTATACATAATAGCCTTTGCTTATAAAGCAGACAGGTGTAAATCTAGGACAAGGCTTTGGCATGTCAGGTCCAGCTGTGCCACTTGCAATCTGACAGAAAAGACATATATAGAGACTCTACAGTCCATCACATTCACCTCATGTGGCACAGCCCAGCTACTGAGCTTCCTACTCCCTGAATGGTCAGAAAGAAAATGTTTAGAAGCAAATTGCAGGCAATAGTCTCAGTAGTTCATCTTTTGTTTTCCAAAGGCAACTAAATTCCTGTAGCTACTTGTCAGCGCAAAAAAGTTAAATGGGCAAAGGTACGTTCAATAGAAAACTTTCTCCAGTAAATGGGATACAGAAAATAGCAAAACTCTGTAAAGCCAACAAAATACTATACATTTCTTCCCTCCCATTCCCAGCCCTGCRTTTTTAGGAGACACCAGCAAAATCCTAATTCTGATTTTTAAATAAAAACAGTGCAGTGAGATGACTAGAAATGTTAAAGAACTCAGCATGTCATCAGGTGGACGGATTTACGTTCAGTTAGGTAAACAATGATGAGTTTGGAAAGAGGAGAAAGCAACTTCGAACTGCTTTTCCAAGTGCAGAAGGATTCAGGCAGGGAATTGCCAAGCTCAGGTTTAGAGTTCAAATGCAGGGAACTTAGCCTTGGTCGGCACCAGCAGGTCAGCCAGAAAGTAAATTGTTCCAGCCATTCCTGAGGACAGAAAAAGAAAACATGCTCCAGAGAGATTCCCTTTGGGCACCCATATTAGCAGTTATCTAGAGGGGGTACATGAATGAGTCATGAAGACAGGAGCAAAGAAAATGTATTCAGAAGGACCTAAATCATTTCCAAGGTCTGAATGCAGTTCTCCCAAGMCCCTCAGACACTTGAGAAGGGAGAGCATTTTGAAGTTAATCAGATATTGAAAAAAGCCTGGGCAAACTGGAGAAGTCTCCCCCTTCCTGCCCCCTCCCTTCTGTTTTATCTGTCCTCAGGTTTAAACATCTGAAYGCCTCTGCAAAACTTTGGGCCCTGTGATATTTTGCCTCAGATCCTTCACTGATGTAACTAGCCTTGTTTATGGACTGCAGCAAAGCTAGGCAGATTTACAGTAGCTGAGGAACTTTTTCAGCAACCCCTGCTAATGGCAGGTTTTTGGGGAGTCATTCACAGGAGCCACAAAGTGCCATGGGAGCCAGCAAGGCCTACAAGAATGACTCCACTTGTTCTTCGCTGATCACTGGCATAGAACTCGAAAGCCCACGAAGGATTTCAATCCTTAAAAATGCATAGATGAGCGAGACTGTCTGAGAAGCCAGGCTACAATTGCTGTAAGGTAAACTTTGGCCTGTACCCATTAAAGAATTCCTTTTGAGGCTTGTGAGCAGGAGTCCCAAGGAGACAAGATGCTCCAGCTGAAGCCATTGGCCTGTGCTACAAGAAGATCACTTCTGAGAATGGGTAAAAACAGTGAATACAATTTCCCTCCCATCCTCTACACTGAGTTTTGAATTCAGAGAAACATGTATTCAGTTCTCCTCAGTGCTGGACTGGATCTTATCCAGTTGCAAAACAAAGAGTAGAGAGGGAGGTTACCTTCAAAGAGAGAGAATGGTGTGTCTGGAGTCCGGCACCCATGCTGACCATAGCTTAAACACCACTCTGCAAACTGGGAAAAGGGGAACAGAAATGTCCAAATTTTGTTAGAGATGGATTTTAAAAATTACCATCCCCACCCTCACATCATCCCTTGGCAGAGCAAGGCTTCTGCATGATATTCCTTCTGTACAGGCTGTCAGACAGTGCCTGCGCTGTTGAAGGACTGTGCCAGTGGAGCTGGTTAGATCTAGAAATTAGGTTATAAAGGAAATGGCAGTGACGTAAAGGGCAGAAGTGAATAATCCCTCCCCCTTGCTCAGGCGGGCTCTCACCTTGCAGGCCCTGTACAGGTATTTCATGTTCTGAGTGAGGTTGTAGAGTGCTAGGAAGCCATAGGCATTGCCAGCTGTCCCGTGGCACAGCCCGTAGCCTTTCTTCAGTAACCCATAGTGCCAGATCACTTCTGCGCACTGCAGGGCATCGTTCAGGTACTGCTCTTCCCCAAACACCTGTAGAGATAAGAAAGATTACCCCCTTGCTGAGGCAATTTCCTCCACACTGACAGCATCCCTGGGTGAGCGGGGAAGCTCCGGTTAATTATTAGCTCCTCTCCTACTGAAGTCTTAATGCTCTTTTTTTGCTGTCTGCTTTCAAAGGAGGGTGTTTTTAATGCGATGAATGGGGTTGTATATTACTTAACGCCTAACTAGCTATCACCATCTGTCACCTGTGACAGGACACCCTACACGGCTGGTGGGTATTTTCAGAAATAAATTTTCAAAAGGCTAATTTCCGTTTCAGTCAGTGGTCCCTGTGGGGTGATTTCATTATGACAAGCCATCCTGCTCTCTGGCAAGGGGTTCCCAAAAGAGTTTTCTTAATGGTCAGATTCCATGTTTAGGGGTCCCCGAAGGCTCTTAGGATGTCTAGTACCTTGTAGGCCTGAACAAGCATGTAGATAAGACCTGGTGCCCCATGGCACCAGTGGATGAGTAGGTCTCTGGTGTCATCGATGCATGGAGGGTAATTGCCCGATGGGAACTTGAGCTGGCAGACATAATCCACGCTGGGTTTCACTGTGTTGTGCAGTTTCACTTGGCTCACTCCAAGGCCAGGCTAAGAGAGAGAAAGTGTTAAATCAGAGAGAATTACCATTCTGTGTCTCCATAAAAAGCCCAAGACCTGCTTGAAAGGCAGAAACAAAGCTGACTGTTGCAGCGTCCATTCTTGCTCCTTGTATGTGAAGCTGTTTCTTTGGTCTGGGCTTTCGCACTTCACAACCACCCACTTGCACTGAAGAACGCAGACCCCAGGCTGCTCTGTCCTTCAGCAAGGTCTCACTTCCAGCCATACCTTAGTGTCCTCAGAAACACTGACTGGCCCTAGTATGTCAGCCAGCCCTCTAAGCAAGCAGAGAGACCTTCTGAAGATGAGTAGCAGTGGTTTCAGGTAGGAGGTAAAGCCTAGAGAAACAAGATTAAGGATGAATACCAAGAATAATTCCTAGCATGCAGAGCACCTCAGCTCTGAGCTGCAGGGCCAGCCCGGCTGGAGGGCTGTGATGCTGTGTTTCCACAGATGTTCTCAGGCAACTGCAAGGTGGTGATTTCACCACTGATCTCAGATGAAAGCAGGAGAGGGACTTCAGTGTCCTCTTCCAGTTATGCTGCCACAGATGAAATCTGTGCAGTTCTGACTTCTTTTGACAGACTGCAATAAGAACTCTAGTCTAAGGATCACACTGTTCCCAGGTTGATAACTTGTAAATTAAAAATCAATACTTGTGCTRTAAAACCACTGGAGATAAAAGTCCAATGTCCTCCTCTCCATATTTCCCTTCTTTGCTTCCCCAGGACTTTCTGTGCATTATGCCTGGCTGTTCCTCTCCGTGTCACACGGGGCACAGCTTGTGCTTACAGGGAGCTGATCCTTGTATGGCCAAGACCATTCCAGCTCTTGTACTTGTACTGCATACAGCAGGGCACGTGCATGAAGCCCAGATGGTAATTTATGGGGGACTTGGTATTAATATTCTTTAAAACATCAGCTTGGGAATGAGCTCAGGGACTCGGCACAGATCTGGGCTCATAGCACACTGCAGTTTTCCCTGCCCCCAACTAAGCCATTCTGTACTACGGGGTAATAATCACCCTCCATCTTTCTAATTTCTTCTCTTGCCAAATCCTCTTCTGCTTCAGAAGTACCAACCACCCCTTCCTCTCTAACCGAGTTATATAGGAGGGTTAAATTCACAGAACTCTGCTCCTGCTTATGGGCTTGAACTTTGAGGCTCCTGCTTCAGACTTAAAGAAGAGCTCAAGTGCTTGAAAGCTTGTGGATTTTTTTCCACCAGCTGTGATAGTTGGGTCTAACAAAAGATATCGCATCTTTCTATGAACCTTGCCATGTTAAAATAATTTGCATTACTCAGTTATTGCTATTAATGCTTTGAAAATACAATGTTATTTATTGCTGTGATTTTTTTAAGAGCTCAAGCATTGCAAGCATATCCACCCAGTGACCCACACAGGGGAATTATCACCCACGTTTCAGAGCTAGGTAATGGAAGATTCCCATAGCTCCAGTGAGTTATCTAAAATTGTGAGAAAGACAGTATCAAAGCAAAGGGGCACAGCAGCTCCTAGCTTCTTCTCTCACATTGTCTGCTTCAGGCACTATAGACCTCAGCTGCTTTATAAAAGTAAAAAATTCTACCCCTTTAATATTTGGATATAAGCCCTGACTTGGAAGCCCAGGCATWTCCCACTGTCCTACTGTGACTTTAATCTCTTTCACCAGGCTTTTCTTATGGAGATTTTCACTCTGAAATGATCTGAAGTTGCTTCTGGTAACCACCTCAGAAATGCAGGAAGACTGCAGATACCAACACATGGGAATAATTCACAGCAATTAGCACAAGAGGYGGGAGCTCAGACCAGCTGACCCACAGGGCTTCATTATGTGAAACTGCTGGTATAATGCAGGTCCCATTTTCCTAGGGATCTCCATGGAGGAAGGAAATCCAGTCTCACAGACATGGAAAAAGCCCCTGGAAGTGGGGATGCATAACCCAGCAAGGGAGCCTGCCTGGCTTGACGTCACCCAGAGCCAATGCAGCCACTCCCCCTTGCTCAAAGAGAAGTGAAACAGCTGCCAAAGGTCCGTCCCCTCCTGCTGTCTCTTACCTGCATGAGATAGTAATAAATCCCAGCCAAGCCATGGGCTGCCCCTACGTAGTACTCCTGGTACCACTCATACATGAGCGGGCTCTTTGCTGTGAAGTTCTTCCTTTTGGCCAAGTTCTCTCCTGAGGCCACGACTGCTTCRCAGACCTGTAGAGAGCAACAGAGGTGGGCGAGGGAAATGCCGGTGCCTTGGAGCCAGCACAGTGAGTATCCCAACGTGGAACAAAGCCCTAGGCTGTTGTTATTCTGCACATGCAGAGGGAAGTCTGTGGATGAGGGAGTGAAACAGCTGCCACATCAGCACCATGTGTGGATTTACAAGGATTAGGAAGGGCATCTGATGCCCTGTCCCTTTGGAAGGATGCTACCTGCAGTGGGGATATCTGGAGATGGTTTTTCACTTATTGCCAGAGTTCTAGCATTAGTTTGTACCTGCCCAGAGATAAGCTGGGTAGGAAGAGACAGAGGGCTGATTTAGCCTTTGCTGCTGAGAAGMCATAGTACCTGTTGAATGTGACTTTGAGGGATCTTTTCCTCTCCGAAGTGCTTGTTCACAAATAGCAGTGCATAGAGATAGCCCATGCGCCCGTAAAGCAGTTCATCTGGCACTCGTGGGTCAAGCTTGTGTAGGTGGAGCAAGCTACAAAGAAAAATTTGTATAGGTGAATTAGAGGAACAGGACATCCAAAGCCATGTAACCAAGCAGTGACACTGGCACTCAGAAATACTGTTTGTYCCCTAGTGCTGCCCACTCCCTGTGAGATGTCAGGCCAGCCTCTGGGTCTTAGCCATCCACCTACGCGAGCTAGATAATCCCTCCTTCCCCTCTGCTTTTTGACTTGTTCCTTTAGTCTGTTCAGTGCTGCACAACGCAATTACAGCATGTGCTTGTTTCTACAGTACCAGCTTTGTAAAAGCTCTTTGTGGGGAAGCCTGGGCTATAGGAGATGGGCAGCATAAAGCTGCTGACTGCTCAGGGAAGGCAGGCTGCCCCAGTTTGGTAATGAAAGCCTGTCCACCATTACCCCTCCACAATGCCTTTGGGAAGTCAGCCCTTTTGCCAAAAATGACTGTTTTCAAACTTAGCTGGTATCTGTTTAACTTGGCTGCTGGGGGAATGCTAGAAAACCAAGCCAGTGCTGAGGGTGTCTGGAAAAATCTCACCCTTACGCTTAAGTCCTGATTGAGATAGCAAAGCCACTTCCCCTCCATGCCCCAGAATGGCCAGCGCTACCCTGTCAGTAGAGAAAGAGGTGCTTGCAAGAGGTAAAAAGTTTAGGTAAGAGATGGGGAGAAGGGGCTGGATGTGTTCTTTAACATCAAGTCTCCATGGGACATGTAAGAAACCTTGTCCAGGGAGAGTTAACCAGCCCAGGCAGAGCATAAGCGCTGCGGGCTGCCTGTAGTGCAGCCCCATGCCAAGGATCGCTTGGTTGGCACCAGGCGTTAGCCCACAAGCACAGAGCAAGAGGCCTGCTGGAGTCAGAAAGTTTCTATGCCATTTTTCAGGGTATTGGCATGTTGCAAATATGGTGATATGCCTGTGGTGCTAACAGTGACTGAACAGTGCAAGTTCTTCTCCATTTTGCCTCTCATCACACTTCCAGCAAGGTTGGATGTCCTTCCCTGTCAGAGCAGCAAGCAGGAGGCAGGGAGCAGATAGATTTTAGCTTTATTTTTCTGTTCACCCAAGGCAGCAGTCTGAAAAATGCCAGTGCTTTTAAAACACCAGTGTGAGCAGCTTCAAGGCTGTTTCCTCAGCTGCATCCCGCTGTGGTTTCACCTTGGGAGAGCTGTGCTTGCAGGGCTCCCCTGCCACAGCAGCATGAGGAACAGCAAAGGTGCCTCAGCAGCCCTTGCTCTTGGGCAAAACAATGTGCCACAAAGGAAGGAGCAACCAAGTGTCCGGAGTACTTGAGGAGCAGAGGGGGGATGCCGGGCTCTGAGTCTCTGTGGCCTGAAAGCCTCTCTTGGCATTGGATTCAAAGCGAGCAGAGACAGAGAAAGGAGAGAAGTGTCTCAAGATGGATGGTGCAAGATGCCTGGGGTGCAGCTGGACTGATGGCATGCAGAACACCTTTCTTGGGCATAAGGGGGTAAACTGAGGGCCCGGAAAGAAAGCCACTGCTCTCAAACCGGCCTATTATCTCAACTACAAAAAATCAGTATTTTCTGGTCAGAGGGAAAGCGAGGCAGTTGTACAATAAGGTGGGATTTTGCATGCCACTGGCTCTAAAAGCAAACCCTTGACCTCCTGAATTGGTGGGAGATGACAGGTAAAAGAGGACTCCTGGAACATAGATCAGGTTTTCACAAGCTCTTGGAAAACAGGCTGCCCTGAAATATTAAGTGTCTCCAGGGTATAAAGTACATTTATTGGTCATGAACTCATTTCAGCAAGAGCAAGCAGCCAAAAAAAGCAAGCTTCTGTCTCTTCCACTGCAAGGAGAACCTGGCTGATGAATTCTCTCCTCAGGCTCTTTTTTTGAGGTATGTTCAAGCTAACTGTTCTGGGAATTAGCGGTAGAGTAAGGACAGTGTAACTTGCTTCATGAAAGCCCTATTTTCTCTTCTTCTCAGACGTGAAGAAACCTGTTTCCATGGATCTGCCCTTATTATGCCATTAGATGGCAGTGCAGAATTAATCTTGAGTTTTCCTTCTGCCACAAAACTATAGACAGAACAGGAGGGACACATGGAGGGGAGAACTCCAGCAAGAAAACATGAATTGGGGACTTCCTACAACTTGGGGTTATATACCAACCACAGCTGGCCAGTACTGTTTGACAGCTTAGCTCTCTCTCTGTTACCAAATATCTAAATCCTAGTGAGATTCACCACTTTGATATATTAAGCAAATTACTGCCTAAACCACTTTATTTCAAGAAGAAAGAAGGGAGTTCTGCCTCTGACTGGCTATATCTGCATAAAGCAGAAGCTCCTCTTAGTAAAGGTGTGGGAACTGAGTGTCCAAATCTTATAGATACCTCTGATTCCCAATTTTGTTTTTTTAACTGATATTATTCATTTTTGCTGATGGCCATTCAGTGTCATTCAGAAATCTTGCTTGTGTGCTGACCACTCATAAATGGAAACTTTATCCAGGGCTGTTTCTCACCTTCTCAAAACTTATCTCCCTCAAGCAAGAAAAGCTTGCAACTGCAATGTCTTCAATTTCTTATTTTTTTCCCCTTTCTCTGCCATTTCCTGATCTTATTGTAGGACTGCTTACAAGTCTTTACTTTTGTTGGATACTTAAAATATTTGAAAACAGCTGAGGAAAGGCAGGTAATAGAAATAAATGAATCATAACCAGCTGCATTTAGCACTTGAAAGGGCACTCAATCATAGGTTTAAGTCAAAATCAACTAACAAATAATAAGGGGAAGAGAGCAACAAAATTCTTCTAATAATCCTGCCCCATTTCTCCTTCTTATCAAAATGCCTGTTGAAGCTAAATTTAAAGGTTCTTAAAAAATCCCAAACCTCAGTTTGTGTTTTTTATTTGGTTGGTGGGTGGGTTTTTCTTTCTTCTTTTTTCTTTTTTTTAATTTTGGCAACACTTTTTCCTGTGTTTCACAGAATGCTGTGACTCCTATTTCTCTGAATAATTTCTAAGATGGTAATACCAGCTTAAAAATAACCTCAGTCCCTTACTCCTGGTCCCAGCCTGCAGGCTGCCAGACAGGARCATTTGCCCTTAAGCTAGCTATTTCTCCAGGGCCAAACAAATCTGTGTCGCTTTGCTCAGTTGCTGGATTCTCTCTCTCTCACACCAGACTGCAGCAAAACGTACTCAGGTTTGGAGGAGAGGGACTGGTAAAAGCCCAGACCAGCTCTAGGAGCAAGAGCAGGAGGAACATGAGGTCAAAGACATAACTGAACGTGTTACCGAGTGATGCAGTCTTCTGACTGCTTCTGGTTCTGCAGTTTGTGGTAGATGACAGCAGCCACTGCCAGGGGCCCAGCGTCTCCGCACAAGAAGGTGATGGATCGTCTTGTCAAGCAGCTCAGGCTCTTCTTCACATACTCGTGGGCCACCTGGAGGTAGGCTGGATCTCCATACACATTGTACAGGTGCAAATACAGCAAGGCAATGCCTGCAAAAGGAACGTAAGGATTACAACCAGTAGAAAAGCTTACCTATTTTGTCCTTTCCACTATGCATTGTGGCTGTTTTAACAAATCTAGAAGCCAGCTCTAGGCCTCATCTGGGGCATGTGCCATTTAGGAAGGCTTCTCGGATATATCCAGAGGCACAACCCAGAGCTGCAGCATTCACAGCTTCTTTTCCTACTCTGTGACCTTGTTGTACTTGGCGCCGCTGATAAGTGGACTGCAGGTCAAGACGAACAGCAGTGTCTGGCCCAGGAGGTCCTGGAGCACAGCAGAGCTTCTAAAGAACAGGTTACAATGCTAGCAGCAGGAGAGCAAACGATGACACCTAGACAAGCCTGCCTAGATCTATCAACTGTACCTGCGACTGTGCTATTAAACAGCAAAAAGCATCAGAGACAGGCAAGATGGTACTTGTGGCAGAGTGGTGCTGAGTCTTTAGCCTATCTTGATCTCTTTCCCATGCCAGGAAGTGGAGGGTTGGGTCACCTCCCTTGAACCAGGTGAGAAAAAGCAGCATGCCATCAACACTGAGAAACAGCATCCTTGAGGCACCCCTGTTTCTTAAGTGGAGATCCCACTTGGCTCTTCTCTTCCCTCCCACTGGGAAGCACCAGCTGGGCAGTTATAACTCCCTGGACACCTGTGACTGCTGAGCAGGTCCCAAGGCCTACCTCAAGGACAGGAGCATCCTAGAAAAGAAAGGGGCTGCCAGACTCCCTCCTCCTGCCACACACCATTTATGAGCAGCCCTTGTCTGAAATAAACAGCTACCTGAAATGCTGGAAAATGCTCCCTGGTCCTCCCTTGATCTCTTCAGTTTGCTACCCAGCTACAGGAACAACGCTGCCCCGGTAGCTGTCACCCCAGGAAGTTGTCCCAGTAGCTGTCCTTTGACTCTGTCTGCCCTGTCTTCATCCTGCTCTTGAAGCTTTTAATATGTAATTGAGGAGTCCTCAGCATGTCCACGTTAGAAAGGTTTGCCACATTTGAATCACCCTTGCGATTTATCCACAAACATGCATTGGAGAAGCTACTGGCCTGCATCATTTCCAGAAAAGCTCATCTCTCCCCTTACCAGTAACTGTTTCTAAGAAGACAAGTCCTGTGTTTAAGCCTAAATTATTAGAGCCAATCTCTGTAGATTTTGATGCTGTAAGAGGGAAAAGAAATGAGGGGGAAACAACAACAACAACAACAAAAGCATGCTGCAAAATTACTTTCCACGGTACTGAGGACAACTTTAAATTTGGATCATTTCCTCATTTTGCATGGGTGATTTCCAAAGCTTCATGCTACAGACAATTCAATTTCACATGTATATGAAGGGCAAATTTCTATTTCCTGCTGAATTGAATAACCTTGTCCTCTCTCTAAGCAGTTCAGTGTTAGTGTTTCCAGAGAGAGAAGCTCAGATGTATGGTACCATCGCTCAAGTTTGTAAGGATGTGGACATGAAGCCCTTCTCTAAGGGGGAACCCTCCTTTTCCAGCTAGCAAATGTCAAGTCAGTCTCCTTGATTCATTTAGCACCTAGCATAGCCTCTAGACTTCTAATAGGTCTGATAACTCGAGAGTGCAAATTGTGCTCAGACAGCTATCTGCTTTAATATCCCACTTTTTGCTCTGTAAGTAGCTTCTAGTCCCACTGCCATCATACCACTCTAATTACAGATGTAACTACCATGTCAAGGCTACTGCTAGAATTGAATTCTAGGAAAATAAATGTTGCAGTATTGTTTTCCTCCATTTTCTTCTTTGCCAAGTGTCTTTAAAAACATCTCTCACCTCCTTTATCCCCAGGCCCAAGCATTCTGTAACAGTGTCTCTTTTGGCAAAGGCTCCAAGAATTTTGGCCTGTACTGAGGGATGGAAATGAGACCTCTGCTTCCCCAAATCATTCATCTTTCTTTTTTTCTTTAAAAAACAAGAGCCTTACAAACACAATCTAAAGATGGTTTCCGCAACTTTGTAGAACAGCAGGCCTGTTCCTTCACTTGTAATTTGAAGGAATTCATACTCCCAAGCTGATAGGAAGAGCAAAGTGAGTGCTGCATTCAGCATGTTGCTTGCTCTGTTGTTATCCAAGAGCCCAGAAGCAGGGAAGACCAGCAGAGGAGGGCAGGGCCCTGCATAAAGAGGCAATATTTAGCAGATGCGTGTATAGAGATGTGCTGGTGATATGCAAGATATGGTCATTGAGGGGGAAATATCATATATTGACCTGTGTTTAAGATGCAGGCAGCTTATTTTAGAGGCAGGGTGGTTTGGAAGCTGGAGAGGTTCCAACTGACGATCTTGGCTCAATGAGGCAGTGTTGCTCTGCACAAGTTATTCCATAATTCTGCCTCAGTCCCTCTCCAGTAGCACCACTCTCCTCTTACCACCACCCCACCTGACCAGGTAGGGTTTGAAGACTGACTTGATGGTTTTTGGCATGCTTCAAGTGCTATACAAACATTGCATCATCAGTCATCTGGGACTAGTAAACAGTAGATCTGCTCTGCTACTGTGCATGCTGGAGGGCTGTGTTCAGTGGACTGGTGTTTCAAATGTTTGTGACCTCTCTTGCATTGATTCCTGATTATTCCCACCAGAACTGCCATGTAGTCACTGCTTCTGGCCTGCTACTGCCCAAGATTTAGGAGCCCTGTTCTGTTTATAGGTTACTACTGGACCTTCTTCTCTGTAGTTTCTCCAGACTTCCAAGTTTCTTGCTCCCAGAAGTGTAAGACCTGCTGCCCAGCCTCATGCAATAGAGAATGCACCTGACATCACTTGATGGTACAGGCTATGGTGAACCTATGTGTTAAGTGACAGCATATCCTTTAGCAGGGCTCTGCTGACTGGAAGTGCTGTCTCTGGTGTGCAGGAAGCCAACGCATTGCAGTGTTAATGCCTGAGATGCCTGCTAACTGTAGGGGATCATGAGGCAAAATCCAATTTTTAAGTCTCATGCAGAGCCTGTTTATTTAACATCTTTAGCAGGACAGCGAACAGCATCTCTTCTCTTACCATCACACACGGGGAGTATTGGGCTTGCAGGGGGTGCTTTGTTGTGTTAGAGAAACTTCTTTTGAGGGATACATAGGAGAAGAGTTAAATGCACACAGCTGAGAGGGAACTATGCACCTGGCTGAACAAGACAATTAATGCTGCCGGCTGACTTTCATGCTGACTTCAGCAACCACTGTGTCCATCAAAGCAGAGAGCACTGGAGATGTCAGACAAGTTTTTGCTGGAGAGCTAAGGCACTGCAGTTGGCTGAAGGAATACCTTGTCCATGTGACTGTGCTGTTGACTAAACAAAAGTAAAGCTGTGTCTTAACTTGCCTTCTTGTGCCAAGTTTAGACTTGTGCTTCATGTTGGATTGTGCTTCCCTTGCAAAAAGTTCTGCTGGTGAGAGAACAGCAGTGGGAAACAAAGCTTCTTTTTCACACTGAATAGAGTGCATTAAAGCAAAAGGAAGCCCTGCTTTGGTGTCAGTTCCACAGCCACCCCTTTCCTGACACCACAAGCAGGGTTCCCCACCAGACTGTTCTGAATGTGCCTCCTGTCTACGAGGAGCTGAACTGCAGTGTGGTCCTTTCACAAAGGTCACCAGGTTGCCACAAGAGGAGATTTCTGGGTCACTGCTAATTTGGACCAGTTCCAAACCTGTCACCTACAGKAATAAAGAGCTCTGAGATCTTACGTTGACCCAGGGAAGTAAGTCACCCAGCACCCTCAAAGCAGGATGCCAAACACAAATGAAAGAAGCAGAAACTTATCTTAGCACCTACTGAGAAAACCTGATGACTTCTAGCAAGAAACCTACTGTAATTTTAATGAGTCAGGTATGGGATAAAAGTTACAGAGAGGGTGGAATAGCTCTGCTGGCTGGCTCAAAAGATAACGAGCATCTCTTCTGGTGGAGGAATATGGGATGTCAACTCACACTTACAAATGTGTGCAGAAGGGGTGCTGAATGGGATGCTAGGGGGCTGTATCACCCCATGTTCAAAACTGCCTGGGGATTGACAGGTAGGTCTTACTGCAGCTTGCCTTCCTAGTGTGTTGTGGGACATGGGGCATTTCTCAGGCTGCCTAAGCTTCTCCAGATGTAAAACTGCGGTAACAAAGCTCCTTTTGTGAAAACATACACTTCTCCTTCTGTAAAAATGCAAAACAAAGCCCAGTCTAAAACAAAACTACCCCTTATACCATCAAAAATCCTAGAATGGTTTAGGTTAGAATGGACTTCTTGATCCAAGCTCCCCTCAACATAATGCCAGCTTCAAACTTGCATGCAATTGCTCAGGGCTTTGTCCAGGAATATCTCCAAGAAGGCGATTTCACAAAAACAATCCACCAGGTATTTGGCAGGAATGTGGCTTGTATGGGTATGTGGGTGACACAAGGCACTCTTCTCCCTCTCCTTGAATGTAGCCTCTTTTCCTCTTACTCTGTAAGCATTATTTGGGGATTTCTGTTCTTCTGAACAGAACTCTTTAAAGGGGTGCAAGTTCTGAGATCTGAGTTTTGAGGTTAAAGCTAAGATATCACACTAAAGCAAACAGAAGATGTTTTTTCAGAAGATTTCTTGGATAGGTGTGGTCAGAATTTCTATCCATTTTTAAATAGCTTCTCTCCCATCTGACATGCCTTCTGAAGGGTCCTCTCAAAAGGCAACTCAGCCCTACTCTTCTCCACTCACCAACAAGCCAGTCAGAAGCTTTGATTTGGGGCAAGTCACCTGGACTTGCTGGTTTGTTTTGGAAGACCTCAAGCTCTGAAAGCTTATTATATTGCTAGAGAAGGGAATGCTTGCATGGAAAACAAACTCCAAAAGTGCTGCCAGAATGTGGAGGAAGGAGAATCTTTCCTTTATATAACRTTTTAGGTGGAAGATCACCTCATCAGCTTGGAGAAACACAGAAGTCCATCAGGCAGCAGACTCGGGGAAGTAGCTCTGCCATCAGCCTAAGAGGTGACAGCAGTGAAGTCAGTCTCCCTCCATTTGCTTTCCATCACCTGTGCTTCCAGTCTGAAGTCTTTGGAGTATGGCCTCTTACACTATGAGAAATATCAACACGTGTATGTATTCTTAGGCATCCTCATGCTAATCTATTTGAAAATGGATCAGATAGTTGTATTCCTGCCAGGATTTGAACCGCTTCTGATTCAAAATTAGCTTATGGCAGTTTACCTTCCCTCAGTCAACATTTTGATACCAGTGAAACAGATTAAAACCACAAAGGCTTTTACAGCAGTCTAGTTAAATTGATCAAAAGACAAAACGGAACACAAGAGCTGAGTCTGGTCTATACCCAGGCATGTACCAGGCTTGGCCTATAGAGCCCTGATCTCTGTGGGAAACTGAATGAGTGTGTAACAAGCTGCTTCAAATGTGTTTTGAGGGCATTCAGCCTTACGCAGGATAATTTTGATCTGAAGTGTGTTTTCGCTGCCTCTGAGCYGAAAACCTAAGTCCTTCTAAGTCCTTCTCTCCCTCTGCTCCAACTTTCTGTGCCAAGAAGCTGTGGCTTCCCTGGCACAAATAAAGGCCGGAGAAACAGGGCTCTCAAGTGTGTTGGGGAAGAAACAGGCACAGAAGTAAAATGCCAGCATATGCTGTGCGTTACTGGGTGTAATGTAGTATGCTCAAGTACATTACATTTCATGCAGAGTTCGCGCTAAGAGAGCGCGTTTCAAACCTCTCTTATTAGCAGCCACAAGAGTGCGGGTTGATTTCAGACTGCTGGGCAATGATTTACATGAGAAGATACTCAACAAGCCTTTCCTACATAAGCAATTACGGGAAAAAGCTGCTGTCTTGGCCCAATTAATTTCCTCTCTGGAAACCGCACTGAATAAATTAATACAGCTAGGATTAGAAGAGAAGGGGGGGGTGAGAAAGATACAGTGTAATATCTGCAAACTTCACTTCTCTGGCTGTGACCTGCAGGAAATCGTTCCATGGGCTTATTCTAATCCTATCAGCCAGGGCAAGAAGTCTGTGTGCCCAGTGAAGAATGATCCCCAGGGAGAAGAGAGGAATCCCTCTGGAGAAACTTCTCTCCAAGTAAAAACAAGCTGAAATGCTACCAGAGCGCTCTCACCATTTCACACCTGCAGTCACATTCTGGCATAAAGCTCCTTATGACCACTCTATGGAAGAAAACAGTCTCCTGGGAAAGGTGTTCACCTTCTCCCCCCAGACTTTCAGAGTAGTCCTAACAGCCGTTAGTTGTCCTGCTTTCTCCTGAATTATTGCGGTCAGAGGCAGACTCTACTGCCATGACAAGGAGCAGCTTCATGTAAGGAGTGCCTTTCAACCCGAGGGACCTCAGAGCAAGATCATACRGACTGGAGGGCTAAACCCATCTCCCAAGATGAGATCAGCCAGCACTGAGCAGAAATGCATAAATTCACAGGCAGCAGCATCAGAGTGCTGCTAGGCAGCAAGTGAAGAAATCAACTCCCACGCTAGGATTTAGCACTGGCACCCTGGTATTTTTTGTGAAGCACTCTGGACTGCTGTCAGTGCCTCACTCTACCTTACAAAAATTTTTAAGCAGGCATTTCTGGCGTTGCTCTCACTAAGCTGCAACATTAGCTTAGCATCAACACAGTGAACACAATTCTCC
The DNA here is from genome assembly GCF_003343035.1 of Apteryx rowi. NCBI lineage: Eukaryota > Metazoa > Chordata > Aves > Apterygiformes > Apterygidae > Apteryx > Apteryx rowi. Next base: position 3,443,663 of record NW_020447419.1, on the reverse strand, counting down.
TGAAAAATCTGTTGGCATAATGTTCCAAATACAAGCCAACCATACCCAGATCACAATGTAGAAAATCGCCATTTAAGATTGCAGTGTACAGCGGGGGGGAAAAAAAAAGAAAAAGCCATGGAACAGAGAGCTGTAGCCAGGACAGGCAAAGGTCTTGAGTGCATTAAGTTGGCAGCAAAATATCTTGCAGCAGTCATGTGACTGACTGTGACTCCCTAGAGCCTGCCACAGTGCAGACAGAAGTGGCAGGAAGGCTGAAAAAGCACACAGCAATAGTCAGGGATGATAAGGCAAAGGATGGTGTGTCCTTACTAGCTCCAGAGGGCAGCAATAGGAGAGGGGAAGGCAGGGCATGCTCCCAAGGCAGGAAAAAACAGGCTGAAGATGTAGGACAAGAGGAAAAAAAGCTTCTGCAACCTTTGCACAGAAAAGTTAGTGTAAGAAAGGCTTCCACCCTTAGTTTATACTCGCATTTGAATTTTTGCTCCCTCCAGCAGGTATTAGAGCAGAACTAGCCCCACATAAGTGAAGGGGCATTACCTTAGGAACAGGAACAGAGCAAGCTGCTGATTGCACGATGTCACATAAGATAAAATTCAACCCAAACTGAGAGGATGGATGTTATTTCAGGCTCTAGGCTTGCTAGTGCTGCTACGCAAGAGCTCCTTACAGGAAAATGACCTATTGTGCATCTGTGCCTGCTGCATGGAGCAGTGGTTTACTTGCCACCATCCTCACTGTGGAATGGGCTGGATTTGGAGCCAGCCCCTTTGAAGGCTCCAACATTTGCTCTCGACCAGATGCATTTCAATCCTTGAGCTTTATCCCTTGCAGAAGTTTGGCACTATTAATCAAGAGAAGACCCAATCCTGCCCTGCAATGCTAGTGACTTCCCTCTGCAGTTTGAATTCAACTGCCAGAAACGGGGAGTCCCAAGAAAGACAGCCCCTTGGTTTAACCGATTAAAAATCATGCAGAAGTACTGTTCATGATGCAAAGCTAACCTGATCAAACAAACATCCAAAAACCAGGGTGTGATTTGACCTAACATAGAAGACAGCTTCAGAGAGGCCTTGCTTAGTTCTGAACAGATGTTCAAGTGTCTGTGTGGCCACCCTACCTGTCCAGCCAGTGTAAGCAGTGCAGTCCCGTGGGTCGGCAGATTTCAGGCCTCTCTCCATCTGCTGGAGCAGTTCCCTTATTTTGTTGTTCAGGCGCTGCGTGAACTCAGGGGTCAGCTGCAGAGAATCGAGAAATACCAAACAGTAAGTAAATATCAGCAGACAGATTGGGTGAGGTCTTGGTAAATGGCTGAACGCTTGTGGAAGAGCCTGGAGGGAGTACACCAAGGAACAGGGATTTTTCCAAGAGCCAACAATGTTCACTTCCTATTAGCAATCTGAGGAGTCTTGGCTGGAAACTGTTACCTTATGACCAGGAGAAGATCAGAGCCACCTACTGCCCCTTGGTTTCAGCACCTGCAGCTGTAAGGCCTAAAGTCACACTTGAGGAACAAATTTCAACTACTTCTTATTCTGGTGTTAAATATGGGCAGGCTGGAGACTCTCTCTGGAGCCTTGGCTCTCTAGTTTGAGTCTCCCTTCTTTAAAGCTCTGCTGCTGTAGGGCAGAGCAAGGTATCCACCCTCTCAATGATGGCTGGGATATCTTTCATAGTGAGTGTTTTATGCCACAGTGAAATCTGGATGGGCTTTATTGTTTTCTCTTTACCTCATATTCTGCTAACGTCAAAAGAGTTGCTCCTGATAACTGCCTACCTTAGAGACGATTAAGGCTGCGCCATACTGTAGAGACAAAGATGCACGTGAGGAAATGCAACTGAACAGTCCATTCTCTGAGCTATTCCTTGCCTGTGGTAACAATTCATCCTAAGGACTTTGCCAGACTTTTGGTGCAAAATATGATGATGCCAATAAAAAACAGGCAAAGAATGCCATGAACCTTTTCCCTAAGAACTGAGATTTTACAAACTCTCTGCAAAGTAGACCAGGATGGACTGGGATTCAGCAGACCTCGCTTCTGTCCTTGGTCCTGCTCCGCAAATCTCAGCTCCTCCCTGCCGCATGAGGAGAAAGGTGCTGATCATTTACTGTAAAGTGGCAGGAAACGTGGAGCAGGTAGGTGGAATTGGCTCTGATCATCCGGATGGTGACAGGCTGAGATGCTTTAGCGAGTGGAAAAGCTAAGCAAAGACGGTTATCGGTACTGCTGGTGGTAAGTTTGTTGCTGCAGACTCCTCTGGGCGCCCTGGGGCTGCGCTCCTGGAGCGAGGAGGGC
>NW_020447419.1:3320478-3440604 GCF_003343035.1 Apteryx rowi | reverse complement strand
CGCCACCGCCTCAGGCCGCCTCGCGGGTGCGCGGCTCCGGGCGGCCGTCGGCGGGGGGGGCGGGCTGGAGGCCCTGTGGGGCTCGCGGCTCTGGGTAGCCGCCTCTTTGGGGCCCTGTGGGGCGTGGGGGCTCTGTGGGGCTGGCCCTGTGGGGCTAGCTCTGTGGGGTGTGGGGGCTGTGTGGGGGCCCTGTGGGGTGTGGGGCCCCTGTGGGGCTAGCTCTGTGGGGTGTGGGGCCCCTGTGGGGTTGTGGCTCTGTGTACCCGGCCCTAGGGGCGGGGGGTCTCGAGGCCCCGTGGTGTTTGGCCCCCAGTTGCGGCCGGGGCGGAGCGAGGCAGGGCTCCCCCTCGCTGGCCGGGACAGAGCCGCCGCTGGCGTTTCCCTCCCGCGGTGCCGCACGGTGCGAGTGGGGCCGAGTTGGCTGTAGCACTGCGTTTCCAAGCCTGGGCCTTTCTGCCTGGCGTAGCGGGCGCCTGGCTCTGCTTCTCCTGCCCCCGCAGCCCTGAGCTGCCTTGAGGCCTGAAATTCCTGGTGGCTTGTGGGGGGTTTAGGGCAAGCAGCTGCCTCATGCAGGTTAACACATTGCATTTTGCTGCTGACCAGGAACACTCGTGGAATATATTCCATTCATGTTTGGGGCAGTTGTCTTACATCAGGGAGTCTGATTTTTCTGTCTGCTTATATCAGGGAGTCTGATTTTTCTGTCTGTGTGTGCATTCTTTATTACAATTTATAAAATCAGAGCTCAGAGAGAGAAGTTTATCCCAGGAGATGGTGGGAGTTGAGCAGAGGAGAGGAAATCCCAGTGATGTTCATTTTCCATTCCTTTTTCACTCAGCTGTTCCCTGTTTGCTGATTTTGAGTGCTGTCAGCATTGCGTTGCATTCAAGGGAGGCAGACACACCATGTGGCTTTTGTATTCAGGTAGGCAACCCCAGCATTGGCAAAAGTTATGTGGGGTCTTCCGTTCGTGTCTGAATTCAGAGCTCTGTATTTACAGTTTTCTGTGTGTAGGTCAAAATGATAGTCCCTGCCCTCCTTTCCCCAGGCACAGTTTAATATTAACTCCCTGTGTAATGCACAACTTCAGAATTTTTCTTTTGTCCTTGATTCCTCCCATATTCCTTTTTTTTTCTTCTTTAAGTCACTTAAAGATAAAGATGCTTCTCCCAAGCCCTCCTGTCCATGCTCCTCGACCCCCCACAAAGGATTGTGTTTCAGTGTGTTATTGTATAAATGGCTGCAGTCAGTTAGGTTTGGATGGTGTTGCCACTGCTCAGGATAAGTCAGGAGTGTCTCGCTGTGGCTGTTACCCGGAGCCCAGGTGAGTCGTTCCTTAATAATCTACCCATGCAGAATAGGCAATGAAATAAGGAAATGAACATGAGAGGGAAGCTGCTCCCATATTTCTCATTAAAATTCCAGTCACTTTAGGCTTTTTTTGTTTTGTTTAAAAAGGGTCATTTTGAATTCAAGCAAAAAAAGGTGATCAAGGCAAATCTGTTCAGGGGACATCTAGAAACTAGGTTTGTGTGGTAGCAGTCGTCAGAGTAGTAATATATGGGGTGAAAAAAACAGGCTCCGTTTAGCCATTCTGGCTGTCCCATCACAAAGGTAGCCCTGGAAAAGTCTCAGTTTCTGAAGTGACTCAAGATGCTTGGTAATGTGTGATGATCAGAGGTTGAAAAGACATCCCAATATCTTTCCACCAGCGAGAAAAGAACAGTATGTGATATTTCCTATTCCACAGCGTCAACTGAAGGACAAATCTTTATTGGGTTTTAGCAGCATAAGGTACTGTGGTTCTGGCTGTTGGTGGTCCCTACTAGGCTATTGCATGCCTATGAGCCCTGCGGTTATTTGGATGAAAGTGATGTTTCACAGTTCTTCTCTCCAAAGAAAACCTCAGGATGCCTGAGTGTCTGCTCCCTCCTTGTCCCAGTGATGAGGTGAATCCCAAATCTCTACCAGGTGCTACAGCTGCCTACAGACTGCTTGGCATCCTGCCTGGGGACTTACTGAAACACTTCATACCTGAGAGGAAGTGTCTTCTCCTGGAGTTACTGCCCTTTGCTGGTGGTAGGCATCCTTCAGTTTTGTAATGTCACCTAGCGCTAATCTCCAGTCAGCAGATGCCCAGCGTAGGTCTGGTCTTGCAAGCGGCTTTTCCAGAATGGTGGTTCTGCATCTGCCCCTTCGTATAGCCTTCCCTGAGGGTCAGATCGGCCCCAGACAGTGGCCTTCATGCTGTGGGCTGGATGATCTTGGCACAGTCATCTCATAATAATAAATGCGAGGGTTGCCTGTCCTGCCTTTGCCGCTGATTGCCATATGTGACCAAGCTGTGGTATCTCTCTCCCTCTCTCCGCTTCGTTTTGTTTCTTTTTTGTGTTGGCTCCTTTGTGTTCAGGCTTCAGACAGTACAGAGTAAAAGCCTGAAGCTTCCCAGCTGTAGTCATTAGCCTTTCTTACACATTATTTATTCAGCAGCAGCATGGCTAAAGATACTATATATATATATATAGGCTTGATGTCTAAATTATCCTAAGACATACCGATGATTAAAGCCAAAGATATCCTTTCCTCCCTCTAAAATAAGTTACAAATATCAGACATTATTTCAGTAGTATAAAGTATTATGTAGCATAGTCTACCATTTTATAGTATTGTACATAATGCTATGTATAATACAGTGATAGTTCCAGAAGCTTTGCTGTTCTTTCATATTAAAGCCATGGCTTGGTGTGTTTGATCTCAGTAAAAACTCAAACTTATAAAAGCTGTAGTGCCATTCCAAAGCTAAATAGACTTGTTTTTTGAAGGTAAAGCAGATGTTGTATCTTTAGCATTATGATGATAAAATTTTTCATTTTAAAAGGACATCCAGAATGGGGGGAAAAGTGTCGTTTATTGGATTCTTTCTTCCAGTTCACAGTGAGAATGATTTCAGATTGCACTGACTTTTTAGAAGCTCCTACAAAGAGATCAATGTCTGAGTATTGGCCACAGAAGCTGAACTAAGCTAGTTGATTATAGTGACAGTGTATCTGGGGCACACCTATATCCTGCCTACTTTCAATGTTAAGCAACGTATTCCAGGAAGAACAATGCTGACTCTGTACACACACAGTGATGGGCCTTTGGCTAGCTATTCCCGTTCAGGAGAGAGATTTCCAAGATATAGTAGGTGGTTCTGTGAAAATCCCAGCTTGGTGCTTAGGAGCAGCCAAAAGAAAGTCAATTGTTATTGGGAATACCATTACATATGTCCATGTCTCACCTGCATCCAAGTACTGTATTTTGTTCTGATCTCTTCATCTCAAAGAGCGTAGCAAACTGGAAGGGGTACAAATAGTAGAACTAAAAAGAGCAAAAAAGGATGATCAACTATGTGGAATGGCTTCTGTAAAAGGACTAACTAGCTAGGGTAGACTCTTCAGACTGGAGAGGGGATAACTAAAAAGGGCTGTATTAGACGTCTGTAAAGTCTCAGTATCACAAATGTCAACAGGGGAAGGTGGCACACTGGCTCTTCTAATATCGAAGCTAACAGGCATCAGATGTTCAAAGCTGAAGGAGATTATTGATGTGGTTAAGCTGTGACATCTCTGCCACATCTCTGGACACTGGGGCTACCAGAAGGCTGCATGGGTTCAGAAATCCATGAGACCAATGAACGGAAGAAAAGTCCATCAAAGTTGCTAAGTAAAAGAGAACAGTGTGCCTGTGCACAGGAGGTTCCTAAGCACAGACTTCAGGGAGCTATAAGACTACGCTGGGAGATATTGCGGCACGCGTTCACTAGTACACTGTTCCCTGAGCATCTGACTTTAAAGTCGGTATTTGAGGATTTCATCTGAGCCAGTATACCTGATCTTACGTGCTTATATTTTGATTCACTGCATGCTAGTCTGATTAAAGCAGGTCATAGCCTAACAGTTTTGCAACGAACTGTCTCCATACTGGCAGCGGTTGTATCTCACTTAAGCTATAAACACATCCTTAACTGCAATGTAGACACACCTTGTGTTGCAGTGGCTTTACTTGCTCTTTTGGGACTCAGCCACTAGATGCCCCTGTGGCATAAGCAGGAAACCAGAGAAGACTTGTGCTGCCATGACACACAGGGAAAGCAGCTGTGTGCTGCTGAGTGGGTGTGTGTGGCTGGTTTCCCTGGTACATAACTTGAGCAAAGATCAGTGGTTCTGTGTATCAGGCCAGAGCCACTGCCTCCATCTTTTATTGCTTGAGTTCTTTGGAGAAATGCATGCTGCAATTCTCTCTGACATGTTGTCATTTCTTCCTCTTTGTGGGCTGTAAGGTACCAGCTCCCAGTGCAACCCCCATCTAATGTGGGAATCCATCTTTTCTCAGCAGAGGAAAAAGAGTTTGGAGGGCAGACCTGACAGAAGAGGAGGTCAGTAAGGGCTACATGAGGCAGGAGCAAAGAAAAAATAGAAAGCTGCTGAGGGCAGATCAAGCGCTCTTTTTTGGTAGTGAGGTCAGTGGAAAGTACATTTGGAAGACAGTAGGGTTTTCTGACGCTTTGATGCACTTCCATCCCTGGACAGGGACTGACATTGTCAGACTTCTTTTGCTGTGCTGTAATTGCTAAAGCAGTTTTGCTTGCGGCGCTTGCATCTTTAATACCATCTTTAAAGTTTAATGCCAGGATTGGACATGGTCACCAATGAAAACGTAATATGGGTATGGCCGATTGCTCAGCCTGATTCTGTATTTAACATCTGTCTGCCCCTGAATTCACCTTTGCACGTCTACAGGGTGAGCAGTGCACAAGCATGACTGTTGACCTGTTTGCTTAGCTCTGTGAACAGTTTGGGGTGACAGTGACCAGCATGTTTATGACACAGAGCAAAAAAGCTGGGCTTGACAGGAGATCTTAGGACTCTGAGTGGCACTGAAAGGACTATGCTGTTTCATTTGGTACCTTGTAAAAGTACCTTATTCCTTTTAAAGGAATCTTCTATTGCTCCAGGATGTACAAATGTTTTTGGAAGCTGCTGGATATCTTGTTCTTAAAGGACCTTCAACCTGGAGTGTCTGTGTCACTGGCCCTGGGACACGCAGGCAGCGTTGCAGAGTCTGTTCTGAAGCAGCAATGCTTTGGCACCTGCGCTGGTGTATCAGTACTCATTCTCCACATCCACCACCATGGTAATAGATTTGTCTAGACTTGACTTGGTAGGTAAATACATGGTGTCAGGTCCCAGGCTTGCCGTTCTGGTAGATTCCATGTAACTCCTGTTTCTTAGAGCACTGGGCATGTCTACAGTTCTGTGAAGATCACTTGTTCTGGATTATCCCTTGGGGTCACCCAGCTTGACTCCTGTCCTCTGCCCTTGTTAGCGCTGTTGCTGAGGTGAGTTGACCCTTGTGTTCTTCCCACCACCTGAGAAGGAGGYTGTGGCTGGCTCTAAGGGGGCTTCTTCAGTGCTTCTCATCTTCAAGGAAACCAAGTGGAGATTTGTCCATTTTGTGAATATTTACAGCCAGCGTTTTCAGGCTTAAGAGCCAAAAAGATTGCGCCTGGTGAGGAAGGAGGGATTCCCATTCTGATATGAAGCAAGGCAGGGCAGGTAGTGTATAGTCAGTCTCCCACTGCATGGGAATTGGCTTTGATAATATCTGTGGCTCAATTTTGGCCCAAAATCTTTCCTCAGAATCGGTGTTCCTAGAAGTCTTTCTGTAGGGCTACTCAGTGCCAAATGGTCCTGTGCTTACAGCTGCTCCTTCAGCCACTCTTCTCTCCTACAGCCGAGTCAGTAAGTCACACACCTACAAGAGGCAGGAATTTCATAGCATCACTTAACACAGTTCCTGTGCTAGTAACAGCTGTAACTAACAGTCTCAGTATGCAGCAGGAGTCCTGAGACAGCATCTAAATACATGAGTTTAAATCCCACCCTCACATAAATATGTAATAACACCTAATCAACCTAATTTCCTATAGATTTTGGTCTCCTGCTGGATACTGTAGAAGCTAATAAGCTGTGAACTTTTGCCAAATTCTTTTTCTCATGGGTCAGGTGTTCATGATAGCTCTCTCCTTGCAAAGATTTTATAGTGTCTTGGTGTGCCTCAAATGCAGACTGTTTCTTGGAGCAAAGCTGGGTTAGAATTGCATTGAATGTGGAGGCAGTTGAGTCCTTTCTGACACATTTAACTGTGGTGACAGTTTCATGTCTGAGCCGGGAGTTTAACATAAGCGTGCTAAAAGCAGTGGCAACTCTAATCTTTGTAGCTGTTTCTCAACAGGCAGGCGTAGTGCGGTTCCCCTTCCGCAGCTGTGGTGCTGGGCTTGGTGCTGTTATGTGCACCACTACCACGTATGCTCAGCGCAAGAGGAAAACCGCTCAGAAGGACTTTTCCCGGGGGGCCCTCGTAAAGCTCTACTGGAGACAGACCTCACTGTCCCCAGGGAAGGAGCTGCCCTGGCTAAAACACTGCACAGATACAGGCTTGGATTTGCATCTAACCTTCGAGAATGTTTATTTTGTACCTCAGATGTGTCCATACCGCTCCATCATATTATTATTTTTCTCTTTACAAAAAGCAAGCTGCAGAGCTGAGACTTTCGGAGGGAGGACTCCTCCCTGCCTGGCCTGGGGCCAGCACAGCTGTCTGTCAGTCAGGCAGGAGCCCGCTTGCAGTGCCAGGATCCAGGGCCACGCTTTCTTCTCCAGGGAGTGACATCTCTTGATGGGTCGCTGCCTGGAATACAGGAACAGAGCTTGCTGTGTGCTGGAGGGTTTCGTGCTCTCCTTGTCTTTTTTATATTTTGCTGTGTTTTTGTTTTCAGACAGGCTTTTTAAAACTGAGCCATTGAGGGTTGAAAATGTTTTGTCAAATGACGATGCTGCTCGAAGCCATAGGGGCCGTATTCGTGCTACATTCTCAGCCTCGTGGCTTCTCACCTTGCAACAATAATATTTCATCTCAGTTCACTTCCTTGTGGCTCCTCTTGTGATGCAGATGAAAGGAAGAGAAACAAATGGCTTATAATATAGGTGTACACGTTATATTTAGAAAGGGCAGTGTATGTCTGAAGATATTCCTCCTCTAGCATTCTGCTCTGAAATTAGCTGATGTCTGATTTCTGCATCCTTTTCAAAGTGTTTCCAAAATGGTGTACAATGCAAACAAGGAGTAACCTTGTACTTAAGGGGTGACTCTTCCCAAAGAAGGCCCTTGAATTTAGGAGGCAGCAGAGTGCAGATGCTTGGCACTTAAAATGGGTGCCACTCTGCAAATTATCGTGTACTCACTTGCCTAAATTGGTTGATGTTGCCTCTGTTTTGAATGACTAAAGATGCATTGACATGGTCCTTTGCAGGCAGGCCCATCCAAGAGGCTGGAGAAAAAACAAGTCTCAAAAGAGAAACTGTCTTCTTCTGTTAGCAGCAGTGCTGTGCTCAAGCCATGAAGGTCAACAGCTTCTATTTATCTTGCCCTGGGTGGATTTTGAACCCAGGCAAAGCAACCACAAGTTGCCTGCAAAGGGCTACGTAAACTTACTCTTAACTGATACAGATGTGGCTTTAGTGCCTACTTATTCCTCAGTCTTGGAGCAATATGATGGAAGTTTCCCATATGTGTTCTTTTAGGCATGTAGAGGATGGAAAAAGACGGTATGTAACAGCATAGCATTTCCAATGCGGAGAAGCTGAAAACTAATGACTGACAAAGACTAAAGAATTCCTCATTCCTTATTTTGCTCTTTGGAGAGGTCTAAAGTATTGCAGTGTGATATTTCTGCAGGTGCAAACAAAGACAGGGTGAAATTCATCTCAGTTTCCCTCTTGACCATTTGCAAAGTGGGAAAAGTATGTATTAGTTGACTGGCAGGACAGAAGGAAGTGCTGCTAGGGACCTTTACTAGAGAGCTCTAATGTTTTCAGAATGGATGCTGTCCCAAAGGAAGGAACATAGTAGGTTGAAGCAGAGATTTACTGTGTCTTCAGAAGCGTGTCATGGAACCCGTTTCCCTGGAAAAGGCAGAATCGGCTACAGAGGGCAGTCTGACTGAGCTGAGCTGCAGGGTAGGATTTGCCTCATAGCTGATAGTGGGTTGGTACTTAAACACAGGTTTCAGGTGGCTTCCAAAATCTTCCGGCTTTTTTTTTCCTACACGTTCTTGCTGCTGAAACAGCAGCCCCTACTCCTCCTCCCAGCCAGTTACTGAATCTTCTTGTATGTGTTAAATTAAAATGTATCTGTTTTAGGAAGCTCATAGTAAGATGATGGTAGTAAACAGAAAATGGGAAGCGTTCAGAGTGTACCAGCACTGCTATTCTAGCTGCTGGATTACACAGGTGAAAATGTTAGGGTAGGAGCTCCGAAGAAAAGAGCATACATTGCCAGGATGGGGTACGGTGGTGAGGCTCAGGGAAGAGGAGGGCTGGGGCAAACCTAGGAATTCAGATGGGTGAAGGTTTTGAGCCTCATGTAGTCAGCAGAGTGAAAGTAGTTTGAGTCTTTTCCAAAGTCATACTAGCTTTGGCTCAGGACCAATTTCTCCTGCTGCTGATGCTGGAAATCAGACCCATGCTGCCCAAAACGTGCTTCCAAATTCTTCAGAGCACACTCCTGAGGGTGTCACAGCTGCAAGGGGATTGCTAGGGGAGGAAAGGAAGGAGGGAGAGAATTAGGTTGTCTGGAAAGGTTAAATGTGGTTTTTGGAGTGCATGACTGGCTGACTGGAACAGGAAAGAGGGACCATTTGTGTAAAGCATTCTTGCAGCTTTGCAGTTGAGATCCCCTAACAACGTTTCCATCCATCCTGCCCATCAGCTAATATATACTCTTTCCACTACCTCATTTCTAAATACTGTGTGCTTAATTCAAATAGTATTTTCTGTTTCTGTGATTTCTTCCTTTTCCAAAGCACATTGTGTGAGGCTCAGACAGCAGCGAGTTGTATCCCAGTTACCTGTGGTGCTTCTGTGTTGCTTGGAAGCATTCAGCTTCTTTACAAAGTAGTCTCTTGATAAGCTTACTCCTAGGTCCCTGGTTTGGAGAATTCAGGTTTTTTTCCCCTGCAGTCATGCTGTGACACTTCAAATGCTAACACTTCAGATAGTCACCTCTTCTCTTGTGTCAGCTTTGATATGTCAACCTTGGTGGTACTCTTCTGTAGTCTAAGAGACTCTCGTGCAATAAGGGATGCATCTAATTTCTGGGCAGCTGTCCAAGCTGGAGAATACCCCAAGGTTATATTTGTAAGAAGCTTGTGTTACAGGGGTGGATGCAGTAATATGGAGTTGCTCAGAAAAAGCAGCACTTCAAAGTATTTTTGTTCCATAGCTGAACAGCTGTGGGCTAGGTTTAAACCAGAGTTTCACTGCCGAAATGTCAGCTTATCGTGGACAATAAAAGCCATACCTCACTGTATGAATACCCACTTTTTAAGTGCGCCCAATTCTGAGAGGTCCTGATTTTTCAGGCCTTGTTTCCTCCCTCGAGTCAGGAATCGCAAACTGAGGCTGTTCCTGACCATGTGGCCTGTATAAGCCAACTCCCGATCTTTGCTGTGATTGCCTAAGCACATGCTGTTGTTGGGGCCTCCTTGGGAAGTTTTCATTTCATTCCTCGGGTCAATGTACTTTGCTGTTGTGAATTTTATCAACTTAGCTCGATCTTACTGCATTGGATGTGAGAGTTTGATTCCTTTGGTTATAAGGTATCGTAGTATAGTGGAATCCTTAGGAAGTAGAAATAAATGTGTCAAGCTGATTTTACTATACTTATGGCAGTGGATAAATATGAAAAACTGATGTATTTGAATGACTTAAATGTATACAGGAGAATGAATATGCTGCCTTTATACTGCTCACCTGTACATTTAGACTACTCATTTTACTAATATCTGATAATATTCTAATCACATCTGTACAAGTAGTTAACTATCCTAACACTAAAGTCTGTGTTTAGACCTCTCACCTGAAATATGCACCAATAGCTAATAATAATAATAATAATAATAAAAAGTATATTTGATATACTCAGGCCAGTTTTGTCTCCTGTGGGGCTGAGAAATGAGAAAATGGTGGCAGGAATGTCAGCATGCACAACATCTTCAGGAAAAACACAACCTAACTGCATCCAAAGCCTACAGCCCTGGCCACACTCGCATGTCTGCTGCGGATGTGTGCCCTCTCTAGGGATGGGCAATCATAGCCCCCGCTCAGAAGTGCAGACCCTTTTTAAGCCAGCTGGTCTTTGTGGGAGAAGCCTATTTCTGGGGTTTCTTTAAGGAAAATGCTAATGTAAAGAGGTGTGTTTGGTGAGGGACGAGTACAGCAGTATGTGTTGCTGGATATAAAGCTTTATCAAGTGCCTCACGTCCCCATGGAGTGTGACATAGTCTTATGATTAACTCGCTCCCACGTTCATAGTGTTTCCTCACTTACTATTATACAAATACCAGCTGAATGGGTGGTGTTGGAGTTCTTTGGTTAAAGCCCTTAACACTTATTTGAGAGCATCAGTTACATTTTCAAACCTCTTCCCTCTCCTGCCCTAAATACCATTTTCTAGTCCATAAAAATCATCTCTGTTCTCCCCCTTCCCAGCTAAATGGCATTATAAAGGCATATAGGAGGAATTTGTTGTCCTGTGTGAAGAGCTATCTCCAGCCTCAGGCATGTATCTGCATATCTATCTGAATGCTTCACTGCCCAGCCCAGTGTACAGTGGCTGAAGCTTTTTATCTGTTTTTTTCCAGAGTAACCAAAGGAAGAAAAAAAAACAAAAAAAAGTAGGGGTGAGGAGAGGAAAAAAGGCAAACAAATTTTGCAAGTCCTTCCAATCTGAAGCACCTGGCATGAAGCAACAAGTAAAATGCTGATTGATCAGGGATGCTGTATATATGGTAGGAGGCCAAGGCCATGTTAAGTAACTCCTCTGAAATGAAAAACACCCACTTCCACCAAAACCAGGAACAGCCAGTACTGTGCAGACTGATGCTATAGGATAAGAAACTAGGCTAGAGAGAAATTTTGTGTATCCCATTTTCAAAGAGYAAATACATACATTAAAAAGGAAGATTAATTTACTCATATGTTCTTGTAGTTTGGGAAGAAACTTTATCGAGGAAACATCCTCCATCTTCACATGCGATATCTGTTGTAGTAAAAGAAATGTTAAAGGCTGTTTTTAGCAGGGTGATTGCTGCTCAGGACAAGCCTGGTTGTGGAAGATGGGGAGATGATACTTTAATCGAATACTTGTGATATTAGCCCATAAGCTAATCATTGGGACTGCTCATACATTCCAGCAGAGCTGCTATTTTCCTCAAACTGAGCCTAGCTTTAGGTCTACCCAGTAATATGCTGGGAGCAAGGAGTCTCTTTTGTTTTGTTTTTAGTCCAGGGATCAACCCCAGCACTGGCAGCAATATAGGTTTCCCCCACTGTCCCACCAGGGACTGTTACTATGAATTCACTTTAGGGTGCCCAGCTGCCAGGACCCGTTGTTCTAGGGAACGTATGTGTGTGTAACRTGCTCTTCTAATTTGGTGTCTGTCTCTTCTGATGGCTGCTTTGTCTCTCTGCTCGGTTCCTGACTTCCCTTCTGGGTCTCCCTAGTCATAAATGTGCGATCACAGACTGCAGGGTGGCTTGTTTTGGGTCTGGCCAGGATCCCCTGTAGATGTCTGCCAAGTGGTTTAGACGAAATGGTCTATCCTAGGTCAATAGGTCCATGAAAATAGTCTGGTCAGAGAAGTTTTGGTTTCAGTAAAGCTGTATTTAACTGGGGGGGGGGGGGGGGGGGAAGGACTATTGAGTCCAAAGGAAAAATAACAAAACTGTCCACTCCAGTGAACACAATATGTGCACACATGCACATACACAATTTTATGTGCATAAATTAGCAGCTCAGGCACGGTTTATGTTGCAGCCTTCATTCCACATAAAAGCCCATTAATTTATAGTCTAATCAAGGACAAGGCAATTTTGTTTTCCTTTGTTACAGCAAATATACTGGGGTATGGTAGTCTATCAGAAATTCACCCATGATAGGATTTCCACTAAAGGAAGGAAGCGTAACATGAATCTTGAGCAAATGCAACTAATCTTGCATTGTAAGGTCATGTTATTTTTAAACTGTGTAAAGAAAGTGTAGCACAGGGGAGAGAGTGTTTGTCTGTGTAGTCCTTTTGATTTGTATTTCTTTCATAAAGCTGTTTTGGCCTTTTTAGTGATTCACGGGAGCAAGCCAGTGAAGTGTACGGGCCCCTGGAATCACAAGGGAAAAGGGATGATTCCTAATCCTGGCCCTCCTTTGTAAAAATAAATAAATAAGTAAATTAAAAATATATATATATCTTTTTACAAAATGTCAGGAAATAAGAAACCTTGCGAACATCTTCCAATAAATAGAGTTCAGCTCTGGACTGAAGTGAGACACTGCGGACTCTTATCTGGGTCCCTCCAGGACGCCTGGGGCCAGTCTCCATCAGTTGTATCAACATGAAAATAAGAGTAGTGTTTGACGTGCAGTGCTCAGTTGTGGTGTTGGGAGCAAACTGCCCTTTGCGTAGTAATTATCACCACGCGGGCTGCGCTCTTCTTGGCTGCGCTCAGTTTTAGCTAAGTAAGGGGTTTTTGAAATTGGCCTTTTGGAACGATGTCAGTCTCCTTCAGAAACTACACGGGTTTTCTCTATTACTTCGAAATCAGCTGATCTAAGTGGAGCTACTAATCCCAGTGGCAATGGAATTTGACCCATTTCCAAGACTTTGATTCTTTTTCTCTTGCTGAAGATAAGAAAAGAACCTTATCTTTGTCCAGTTTGGGTGAAACATGGGCTCAGTATCCCAGATAGCAGCTGAGCATAGCCTGGGCTGCTCACGCCTGAAAGAAAAGTTTAATCTCCTTGAAAATGGATTTTCTCTAACCTGCGAATGGATGTAACAGTCTTGTTGCCAAGCATCATATAAATCTTACTGGTCAAAAGTCTGTCTTGATTACTGTAATATGTGAGATCTGGAAAAGAAGGGAGGTGCCAAGATGGGCAATTCAGAGTTAACAAGTAATTTGCCCTTTTTTTTCTTTCTTAAAAAAAAAAAAAAAAGCTGTTTGAGCCTTCCATGTGATCTTGGTGTGAGATTTTTAATTATTTGGTTACAATACTTCTTCCTTTTTACAAAATGAAAAGTCTGTATTATCTTTTACAAGTATGATAGGAAATTAAACTAAACTGTCACAGGACCTGATGACTGATTATTAACATTTTTGTGTCCTGAATGCCTTTGGTGTTTGCTACTGCCCATGGATACTTTGTTTATTTTGATGTATGCTTCCTCCATTTTATGAAACAAGGCATTGTTTCATACGAGGGGCTGTTTTCACAGCTAAGTATTTACCTTGCAGAGCTAAATTACTCTTAGCTGTCAGACTGATCTAGTATTTTTGAAGAAAAAAATGAAACTGCATTTTAATTTGGTTCTGATGCTTTTTGACATTTCGATTACAAAAATCAAAAATTTTCATTTAGCTTTGAACTGAAACTTGCTTTTTGGTTTGTGTTTTGAAAACAAAAGTGGAATGAAAATTTCAACTTGAGAGAAACCTGTTTCTTTACTAAAAATATATATTTCTGCAGAAGCTCAAATAGCTACTTGCAGTTTTTTATAAAATTGAATTTTTGAGAAACTCTGTTTAAGCATCTCTTTATATGTCTTCTTTTTGAGTCTCAAACATAAAGTGATATTCAGCTATAGTTAGGAAGATGTTTCCAGGTTACAGTTACTGTGTTTTCCATCCAAAAGTGTGAATGTATCCATGTCTTTATTTCAGATTGGGTGCTTGTTAGCCAAAGACCTACCAAAAAATGTTTTGAATTTTGCACTGTACAAAGGCCTCACCAAGATGAGCTTTGTGTGTCTTATTGAAATAATATTTGCAGTTTGTGCTTACCATTAATGTAAATCATCTCAGGGCTTAGATGTGTAACTTCTCCGTCACCCAGGTATGCATGCTTGTGTAGGTGAGGACTGCAGGACTGAGACTCAGGAATGAGATTGTCGTGTTGTTAAAAGCAGATTTTATACCATTTTTTGTATTGGTTATTCCCTTCTGCAGGGAGTAGTTAAGCTTCAGCAGGATTCTAGCCATTCCTAGTGGAAGGTGCTAGTCAGCAGAGATGGGCAGTCAGAATCTGTCCTTCTAGGAAAAAAGAATCTCATAGAAAAAAAATGTAAAAACAAGGGAAGAAGGCGTAAGGGTGGGGATTAATTCTGCTGCATTTCAGGGTAACTTCTACAAGCCATTTACAGCTATCATTAAAATCTTTACAGCTTTGTCTTTGGAAGCAGCTAAAATTGCTCTTGTATTCTCTCCATATTTAGCTGAGTCTGGCTAGAAGGTAGAGAAGATGTAAAATACATCAGTGTGATGACACAGGCAGGCAAACAAAAGCTGAATATAGCTAGTATGACATGAACTCGTCATGGTTATGATGGCTGTGAATTAGGTTTTTCCAGCTGTTCTCTCCAACAGTTTTTCTTCAGCCATGTTATTCAACAGCTGTTTTTCTTGAACAGGAGGGTCCTTCTCAGTGGCACTCTGAACTGAAAAGACCAGATTTTCTGAAGTTCTCCACAAGGTAAAATGGTCAGCATGAGGAAAGGATGGAGCGGAGCTGTGGATCAGCGCAGAGTATGCTGCCCTGGCACTATTTTAGTCTGGTGGATAAAACTACATTTAAAATACTACAGATCCCTCCCTGGTCTTGCTTATCTCATCACTAGGAATTGTTTTTGTCTAAAAAATGAATTGTCCTGGTGTATATTTAATTACTGTTGGCTTTTTCTCAGTTTAAAAGTTTTTTGCTCTTCTTTGGGGAGCTCAGGATAGAATAAAGTTTAGGGTGAAGTTTAGGTTACTTGAGGTATTGTCACATTTGATCTCTGCTTTACTGGAAACTGGAATAGGCGGATGAAAGTTCAGTTTTAGCCTAATGTATTCAGGTCTATGGTAGAATAATAAATAAAAGAAAAGTCAGCAATCAGCTGTGCTTGGCTTTTGGATAACAGTCAGTCTCTCCATCTCTGAGGAATGAAGCAGGTGGATTTTTAATAAGGTTTATTTGGCTTGTCAGTAAGTTAGACAAACAAAGAAAGTGGTTATCAGTGCTTACGCCACATGAAGGCACTCTGAAACTATAAGAGAGYGTGCAGACTTGAATGCACGCTGTTTACTCAAAATTTGACTGAGACTGAAATGAAAGAGACATTGCTGTGGCCAAACTTTGATCTTTTTTTCATCTCTGTGTGGTATACTTGTGTCAAAGTACCACTTGGCAGGAGCTGTCAGATCCCAGGTGTTGCAGAATGGATTAGCCATTCTGCCAACTCGCGACATACTAACCTGCATGTATTTTTCTGCCAGATTTCATGAGCTTTCCCAGTCATATTTGTGTGGATGTGCAGCATGGTTTGTGTGGTATGAATTCCCAACTGCAGGGCAGTGGCCGACCTGCCTTTGAAGCAGGTGTGCTGTTGAGCTGCGCGCATGCAGGACATCTGATGTTTCCAGAAAACTTTGATCTCCATGTGTGAGTTCTGTTGAGTCAATCTGTGCAGGCACAGCAGATACAGCCGGTATTTCTGGCTGCCCAGGAATCCTGAATGAATATATGAAATCGTCAAATTCTGGTGATGCAGAGTTTCTGCAGATATGATCTGGCAAGACTTGAATGTGCAATAACTTGAAATGTAGCTTTTTATTTACCTTCTGGTGCTGAATCCCTTAGGTTATGTCCTAAAACTCTCTATCACGGCTACAAACCTTTTTTTGTTTCATATAGGAAGGCTGAAGTTCTCTGGTAAGCAACTGCTACCATTTGGCTGGACTTTAGGAAAAGGAGAAGATGTCAGGATGCACAGTCATGCCTGTTGGTAAGGGTGAATCAGAATGCGGCACCTGGATCTGAAGATTGTCTTTTGATCTACTATGAACTTTTCCTATTAAAATTTAAAATACCCTTTTTCCTAAACCTCCTCTGAGATAGGGCAAACTACGTGGAAAAAAACCCTTCTGGCTGTGGCTCAAATAACAGAAGCCAGGAGATCTAAAGCATAAGGCTCGTACATGTTTCTTATTCCTTTCAGCTTCTGCCCATATACTCAGATGAAGCTCGGCCTTAGTTGTGAAATTCTTGGCTTGTGGCGCTTTGCATCATGATTACCGTGCTGCTTAAACACTGTGGGCTTTGTTCGAAATGCTTCATTTGATCTGAGATTGGCTTGGAGCAGCAGGTCAGAAAGTGTAACTAGCTTGCTTTCTCTCCTGAAGCAATCGGAGAGGATCCGGTGACGGGGGATGCCTGGATGCTGGCAGTTCATTTGCATGTGAACAAGATAACTTACTATTTCCTTGCGATACGTAGGGGGAAATAAACTGAAGTTATGGCCTCCAAGGTGACAGGGGGTTGATAGAATTGTTAGCAGTATGCTGTGAATAAAAATTAACTTCCCTAGCTCAAGCCTATTGTTTAGCCACTGCAGTGATCTTGTCTGATAAACCAAGACCTGGTTAGAAAACACGTGGCAAATCTTAGTATTATTCAGGTGCTTTCTAAACTCTCTTCTAAGTTCCTTGGGGAGCAAGTGAAGCTTCCCTTGAAATTGAAGCCAGGGTTTCCAAGTCACTTTGGCATCTTTTCTGCTAGCTGTAGGGAAGGAGAAGGGTATTCATCTTGTTCCCCGTGGCTGCAGAGAATTTCAGTTTTGGCACCTTCAATTGCTCTGCTTTTCTGCTCAGGGTATTTTTGGAATGTGTTTTAGTCAGGGAAAGACAGGATGGTCAGAAATCGGCCACAGCCTGACAGATGGCCAGAGATGGCTTCCAGAATTATCTGAAGGACACTTGGAAAAATCTCCTCTCTGATCTCAGTTACAAGAAGGAGAGCCCAAGCAATTCACATGGGCTGCTTGGTACTCTGAACCCGATCCTAATCTCAGGGGAAGTTTATGCCTGTGGAGCTCCTCTGAGGTGGAGGCAGTTACTTGGGACATGCACTGATGTGAACCTGGGCCAGCACATCCACAAATTGGCTCTAATCTCTTGTCTTTTAAATAATAATTTTTTTTGAGAGAGAGAACTTGAAAATGACAGTCATTTTATTGCAATAGCTGTAAAAGTTGACATGAATGTGTAGATAGATCTGCTACTAGAATCTGCAAAGGCAGATGAATAATGTTAATATCAGGTGAAGAGAGTAATTGTAGTAGGCACAGTGCAGATAATCTCTGCTTTTTCCCCCCCCCTTTTGTCATGGATTTGAAAAATTGTGCAAAATTCAGAAATTCGTAGGATCCCCCTGTCCCCATTTTCAGAATTTCAGATTTATCATTTCAGCATTAGGAGCTTCCATTCATTTGGAGAATTTCCTCTACGTCCTTCCTGAGGAAAGGGGTGTCAGGCTGTCCCAGCAAATCATGGACAGTGCAGGGCTAAGGAGCCCCTGTAGCTGCACAGAGCTGGCCTTAGTGAAAGGCACTAGAGCAGTAGGCTCCTTGCTTGCCTTAATTTCCTTGCTTAGCTAGGGAATCGTCATCCTCTGTGAAAGCGGAGCAGTCAGAAATGAGCTGGCATTGGGACATTTAGTTGGTGCCCTTCTCTGAGCATTAATTCCCCATTGAGTCCACATTGTAAAGCTGAGGCCGTGAATCGTTCATGGAATAAAGCCATGCCCCCAAAGTGGAAGCCCTTTCTCGGGTTGCTGCTTCGTGAGCATCAGTGAAATCATGCAGGACAAACCAGTCCTGTTCCATAATCAGCATTTGCCCTCGTGATGGGGGCCTGATCTAGTGATCTGCTGGCCCACAGCTATTGCAGCGAACATTGCAAAATGGCAAGTTTGCAGTGGGTGCTTCCCTCCCAAGGAGATCTGTTTAATTTTGAATGGTGACAAGTTCTGCCCCCTTTCCCTTCCTTTGGCAGATGACCCATTGCTAGACTTCAGATAACCCCTTCTCATTTGCTTGTTTGTGTTCAGTTCAGAAGAAACAGAAGCAGCTCTCCCTCTGCCCGGGTGTTTGCTTTATGCTGTGTGCCCTGGCTGGAAGAGGGAATACTTGGGTTAAGAACTGCTGAACAGTGGAGCTGATTTTTGTACACTTGCATGTGTGCGAGTGCGTGTGTGTATGCTGCGTGTGTGTGGCTGCGTATCTCAAACGCACAAGCTCCAGGTTTTCCTCCTCTATCCCAGGACCCTGTTGCTGGGAGTCACAAGATGCAACTAGGGCAGTGAGATAGTCTCGGATTGAGGGAAGCGCTTGCCTACAAGCCTGTGCCTGAGTGCTTTGCTGGAGTGAGACCAGGGAGGGCCCAGGAAACAGGTGCTTGTCCTGCCTGTTCTTGTTATGCATGTGAATAGGAAGGCTGGGGTGCAGAGGGATCGCTGACAGAGCCAGGGCCTTCAAGCTTCAGGGGCAGCAGCTCCTGCGCTTCCTCTGATTTCTCTGGCTTTCTTTGACTTTAGGAACTGCCTCTGTAGCGTGTGCTGACACACGGCAGCTCACTCATTTTTTCCCCAACATTTGAGCTGTTCTTATCTGAGTGATCTTCTGCCCTCATGGCTTTACACTCCTCATTTCTCTGGTGTGTGTCCTTCCTCTAGAGCCCCTGCCCAAACTTCATCCCCTGAAGGGAAAATATCATTAATAGTGGTGTACTGGCAGTCAAGAAGACACCTTGCCAGTACCCGGGGGAAGGTTTTAAGCCCATGCAGTGTGGTTACATCTACTTAAAATCATTGGTGTCTACTTTCCTTTTTCCACTCTTCTGTGGTTGCCTTCTTTCTCCTCATTGATTCCCTGTTTGTTATTTATATTACAGATCTTCAGATGAGGCATGTTAAATTACATAGTAAGAAGCACATATTAAGGACTATCCAAAACAGAAAAGACTTGCTGTTATGCTAACAGACTTCTCTGAACTTAGGCTCCTCTCAGGAATACCTGCTACATTTGCTGGCCTTAAAGTGTCAACAGGTCATCACCTCTTTTTAGCACACTGGAAGTGAGAGGAATATGGCTTTGAAGTTGTTTCCTGCTTCTGGTAGAGAAAAACTTCTTTTGCCTTACACAGCAGTGGAGTCTTTGAAAATGAAGGTGCTTCTGACATTGGAGGGATAACCTTCTTAACCCAGGAGGTCTGAGGTGGACTTAATAAATCAGTTTGATAATAAGGGAAAACAGCAGGGTCAAATCCATAGCAGTGGTCAATAGAGCATCATTGCTTTAGCCTTGCTGTGGAGGTAATGAATGCAAGTAGTTTCTTGCCTATTGTTCCCCCATATAGCATTTAATTCAGAATATACAGCTGCCACATTAGCTCTGCGTATATACTGCAGATCCCTGACAAACTGGCTCTGGTTCATGATGTGGTTATGCATCTGTTCTCCTCTGTCAGAAGTTGCCGCTCTGCCAAAAGGCACAGTCCTTTGTCCACTCTGTGTTTGTGAATGGCCTCATGGTGAAAAGAAAGGGTTAGCTTTTAACTGATCTGTTCCCTGGTCTCCCTCACTGGGCAGCCGCGTTAAAACTCATGTGGCAGAAAGAGGTAGTTAGGAATATGCAATTAGAATAGTTAAACTGGCAGCATGGATTGATACCGGTTCAAATATATGTGGGCGGGTGACTTCATTGATACTGATAGAGAATAAAAGAGGGTGCTGAATTTGCCCTTCGGCGTAGTCGTAAAGCAGGGCAGTACTTGTGACCTTCAGAGAGCTGCGTGTGACATTCATGGCAGTGTAAAGCTAACATGTGAAATGTGACTTTGGAAGAAAGCCGGCTTCTGAATTGCATGTGAGAGTTCACGTGTGTTTGTTTGCATGCAAAGATGACCTTTCTAGTAAAAGGTACAGGTCTTTGTAATCCATTCATTTATAAGTGTGCTTTTCCTTTTTGTATGTGTGTCCTCTCCCATATGTATATCCAGCTTGGATTGCTAGAGGCTGGAGCCAACCAAATAGAGGAATAACTAATGAAACATTTCCCAGTCCTCTGTATTTCTTTCTTTGCCAGAGCTCCTTCTATGAATCGGAATGATTGTCTGGTATCTTCCTGTAGAAAAATGGTTGAGTCTTTGCTAAACCACATGCCAGTCACCAGTGAGCAGCAGGGGAGCCTTGCTGGCTTGCTTCTTCCAGCTTTGCACATTTGTAAAGCTTATCTTTAAGCTGTGAACACCTCTACACCTGCTCTGTCTTCCACCCTATCCATCACCTTTTCCATCATCTGGATCCTGCCTTTTCCCATGTGTTTCTCATCCAGATCTCCAATATGCTATCCATCATACCAAAGCCCGTTGTCCTCTCGTCTTTGTCTTTTAGTGGGTGCACTACTGTTCAACCTAGTGCTGCAACGAGCTGCGTGGGAAATAATTTCATGTGCTGCTGGCGTCAATTTTGACTGATCTCGAACCACTGTATACAAAGAAGTCCTAACTGTTACTGTCAGTGATTAAAAAAGGTCAACTAAATTTTTTAAAGCAGTATGTGTTGAGCTGCTCAAAAAAAAAGTCTATCTGTTTTTTCTCTCTCTGTGCTAATTGAAGCTTTGATCACCTGGGTTTTGAAAGATGCCTCACCATTTTAATTCGTGAAGGAGAATAATGTGCATTCTTCTCCCACAGCTTGTGTGTTCATTAGACATTTTCACCTCTGGCTAATGAGGAACATGATTCTTTTTGAAGACTATAGCGTAGGGTTATAGGAAATATGTGATAGTTATCAAGGTCTGTAATCGGTTAGGCGACAGCATATGGAACATTTCATCTCATTTCAGCTGCTGTCCATTGAAATTTTGCCAAAAGGTTTATTTCTCTTACAATTGTTTTTTCCTGGCAATATCTTTTTCATTTATTTGGGGAGAGGCAGCACTCTGGGTCCCCAGATGGGGCTTCTGGTGACTATGCACTCTCCAAAAACAGAATAAAAAGACCACAGCTTTCCACAGAATTTAGTCCTCCCATTTTCCTTCTTTCATTACAAGTATGTTTGTAACAGTCAGACTGTCCATCTTGCTAACGTGTGGACCCCAGATCGCACGCTGGAGAGCACTAGAAAGCACACTATGAACAGAAACTCTTAATTTACATGGACTGCATGCTTCTAGGAGAACGAGTGGCGCCGTTCCTTGTCTCCTACGGAAATAATAACCCAGCTGTTCATTTCTGTGTGTGAAGGCTGTCTTCATGGCTGCAGGTGCAACTTCTCTAGCAGGTTTTGCTGTCCTCCAGAAGGCAGAGCTAGTATTTGACCTGTGACGCAACCCCTACAACAGTGCTTAGAAACCAGCTTGAAGAAAAATGTTGCAAGGGCATCTAAGCAAACACTCCTCCAAGGAGGGGCAGGAGGAGGTGGGGCCGTGCCGAAGACTTTTAATGGCAGAATGAATGGGAAGGTGTAGGGCATTGCTGTGCGGTCGGTCCAGCATACCGCCTGTGCCTCCGGTCTCTGGGTTTCCTGTAATCTGCAAGAGTGTATCGTCTGCGCCAAATCTTGAAGAAACACATACAAGCAGATTTTTGTTTTGTCTTGTGTTCTTTAAACATTAGTTACCCATCAGCAAGTTTCAAGATGACAAGAATTCTGACAGCTTGCAAAGTGGTGAAGACTTTGAAAGGCAGGTTGGAGTTCTGCAATGTGTCTGCTGATCACTGGAGTTTCTCAAGGACCAGTACCAGGTTGTTGAGCATCAAGGTAACAGTAACTAAGCTACTGTGTCTCTAGGAGATAGCCCACTGCAGATAACAGTGCTTGCTTAGACACGCAAAAATGGACCAAATGGGATTTGTCTGAACCCTAAGCAAGGGATTTGCTTGGCTACAGGGCTTTATTGGGTAAGCAAATACTTTTTGTGTAGTCTGGAATGGAAATTATAGGATAAATTGTATGAAAAGGTGGAAGTTCATGGTCGCGGTTAATTATTATCCAATGTTTTCTTCACAAACGCCTTACCTTTCTATAGGGCTGGTAGCTAGCAGAGGCAGCTCCTTCAGTCCATGGCAGCCTGAATCAGCTAGATATTTAAACACATGCRTGACTTCAAGCATGTGAGTAATCCCATTGGGTCCATGTAGGATCCATTTTCAATGTATCAGAAACCAAGCTGTCTCTGAGACTAATCAGAGAGGTAGAGTTGACTCTCTGTGAATACATCAGTGTATCAGCCCTTCATTTCAGGGGCTGCAACCTGTTAGTTCAATTCCCCAACTTTCTTCTGCTCTTCATTACAAGAGCTGCATTTCCCCAGCTTTGTCAGTGTAACTCAGGCAGTTGCAGCAGAGCACAGTGGTGAACTGGGACCTTCTGTGTGAATTGTGTAGCATTGGCAATATTTTGACATCAGAGACAAAAAGGGGGCTCTTGCACATGTATTCTGTTGGATCAACAGTGTAATAGAATTAGTAACCTGAGGAATGATGTTTCAGTGGGTGAAGGGAAGGACTCTGGGAGACTTGGGCTGTGGTACCCAGTGGATGCAGCTTTACACAGTGGGATGGGGTAGGAAACCGATTACTACCATTTCTGTCCACTGTAGATTCAGGTTTCCCTGACCTGTTCCATGGCCACTGATTTCCAAGAGAAGGCAGATCTCTGAGCTCTTGACAACAGACCCATTAAATCTTAAAACTTAGCTGCAAAGAAAAAATGAAGGTGGAAAGAGTCATTCCTATTTTTCTTATCCCTTCTTTCAGCATGTGAATTCTCAGTTTGGTTTTGTCTCACCTGCACTTGGAGACGGACCCTGTGTTTTAACTGATGTACTTGCTAATGGACTGATCTTCCCCTCCCTGAGAGTGTACAGCAGGCATGAACTGTTACCTGGCTCACTGTGCCTCAAAACACAGTGATAATCTTCCTCCCAGCAGATTGATCCTGATTGTGCGATCACATCTGGCTTAGGAGGATGTTATTCCTCCTTGCGATGGCAACAGGAGTCCTGCTCGTGAATTAGAAACCCACCATGATTGCCAGTCTCCCCAGGGGCACCACATGAAGAGGAAGTAGACCGCAGTTGTGTATGAAAGAAATGATACAAGCTCTGATGTGGGGAGTTAAGTTCCTCCCCAAGACTGCAGACACTTTATTCCTCAGGCTGGTGAGGCTGTGGTGGTCATGTGTTGACCACGCATTAAAACTATGTCAGAGCCCTCAGGTGGGGCAGTGCCATTTCTCCCCTCGATTCTTCCAGGGCAGGCACCAGCTTCTCTTGTTTCATTTGGAAATCTCAGCACTGCACAGGAAAGTGCTGGGACAGAAGTGTGACAGAAGAGAGCGTGACACAGTTCTGGCTATCTTTTCTCTGGGCTTTGTGCTTCAAATTGAAAAGGGGTGGGAGGGAAAGGAGAAAACTTACTGCCAGTATTGCTGGATCCGTGGAAGCTGTGAGTGAAGGTACTGCACTGAGAGGTGCTGTTGGCAGAAGTCACTGCGTCTAGAGTGTGAGAGCCCAGGGTTCATGCTTGGAACTTGGTTTATCACTYGTGACTGCCGGTAGCGTCAGTATGCCAGTGCCTATGTCTTTGTGCCGCAGAACGGGGATCTGTGCAGAGACGCTCAAGTTCAGCAGGGTTTTAGGAACTGTCTAGCCATCTAAGCAGGACTGAACAGCTCTGCTGGATGGCATCCTGGCTTGTCTCAGTTGCTTCTGATACGTAACTAACTGTTTAGAGCTGGTTCTGTTATTTCTGCCACGCTCTTCAAAGTGCAACAGTCGAAGGCTTGTGATGCAATGAGAGGTGAGTTCAAAACCACTTTACTGTGGCAGATTGTTGTAACCTCAAACTGGAAGGCAGCTTCTGCCGGTAAAGCTTTGTGGCCTGTGGTTAGGACTGCTGGTGCAGTATTTGCTGAGACACATTTTTATTTGTGTGTTCCAGGGTAATTCTGGTAGGCACCTGTAGCTGGCTGGATCTGATGCATTCTACTGATGGATTAGCATCTGAAGTTTGGATCTGCCACCTTAAATGACAGATTGATGATGTTAGGTACATATYTTGTCACTCATTCAAGGACTGCACAGTGGCAGACCTACCAGGTCATAGCTCACAGTGCTGAGGCACCTAATTAAGAAGTTTCATGCTCATGGAAAACTGCTGCCCTACTCCGATGCCGCTACAGTACCAGCTGCTCTAGCGCCTACCTTATTCTGCAGTTGTAAAGCTGCAAAGCGGTTGCTTAAAGCCAAAGGCACAGCCATGTGCTAGGGGAAGGCAAGGAGAGCACACACCTGTTAAAAAGCAGCGCCAAGTGAAACCCCTGGGAACAGTTTARCTTCAGTCCCAGCAATGGCAAATACATCCTGGATGGATCAGAACTAATTGGGCTCTGTTTCTATTTCAGGGTGTGTTATCACAGGGTAGCCAAAACCCACCATGTGTCAGAAATGCTGAGTCTGGTGGAGCGTTTGTGGCTGCGTTGTGGCTGCCTGGCCCACTGCAAGCCGCGGTGCTAGCCGGCCCGCCCCAGAAGTGTCTTTCTGGCATGGACTTTGTGATGTCCTGTGCCTTGGTTGGTGGCATTGGCTCTGCATTTCCTTTAGAAACGACTTGATTAATACCTACAGAGGTTTGTCCTGTCAGAGCGGCTGCTTGAACTCATGGAAAGCAACATGGCTGATATTTAATTTAGGAGCCTGTGGCTTTTAAATTGAGATCTCAGCTCAGATTTCTGACGCCACCTTTGTCAGCGGCTGTCTGCAGGTTTGAATTCAAAACCTGAARGACAAAAACTTGAGCCTTTCCCAGCTTGGGGCTGCTCCTTTAAGGCAGTGTCAGACTCATATACCACTATCCACAGGACATGCAGGAGCAGAAGTCAAAGAGCCTCTGTAATATAGATATGCAAGCAGTAAACCAGCAGGCCTGAGAGAAAGTTTAGGGATAAGTGATCCTAAAAGGCCAACCTATTGCATAGCTTTGCTTAAGAGTATAGTAGTTAATTATAATTGTGTGAGACAAGTGACCAAATGGCAGCTTGTGGCTGGGCTTGGTGTTCTGTCCGTCATTACGGGTAATGGATATTTGTAGGAAGTTTGGAGAAGGAGTGAAATGCACAGCAATTAAGGTGTGTGGGCTAATGGCAGTATAGGTAATGATCCCGTTATTGTAGGTTTAAATGAGTGTTAAGTTGCCTTTGATTGCTTTTTCTCAGTGGGCTATTTTAGGGAGCATAACAAAATACAATGAAAAACTTCCTGATCTATGTATAAGCCAAGAAGGGGGTTAGAGAGCATGAGGGAGAAGTGGTGGTTTTAGCAGAAGAAGCCCTAATAATTATTCTCCCAGGACTGTTTTCTGTCCAGTTAAACCCAGCCTGTTTGAGGAAACATCACTTTAGATGAGCAGTGGGAGACAGGGGGACTCACAGATCCGTTTGCCCCTACTGCATCCTTCGTTCTGCAGGAGAGAGGCAGCGTCCCCTGGCGAACGGGGCCCTTCCCTGCAGACTGGGGCTGTGTTTGCCCATGGAGATCAGGTCTGAGACCGCTCTTGACTTCATCTGGTAGAAGGAGCCTTTGGTGAAGCGTCTCTGTGCTGAAGTGCTTGGCGTCACTGCTTGCAGGATAATTGAGCTTCTTTGTAATTCAGAAACAGGCAGAGAGACTGCAGCTCGAAGCTCATATCATTTAACGCTCGTCTGAGGCCAATGTAGTTAAATAGGGATGTAAAGAGTAGTATGAGCAATAAATAGGTGACTTGTAACCATATAGCTGGCTCAGTAAGAGAGTGCTATAAAAACCACCAGGAGCAAGCTTAAAAGTACCATTAGAAGTGAGAGGGAGAAGAAGAAAATTTCTGAGCACTGGCTTTAGAGACTATTTCAGATAACCGTGAACAGACTCCTCAAATCTATTTTGAAGCAGGTGGGAAGTGGTGGAGAAGGGCATCRGTCTTGTCTCCAGGCTGCTGCGTGGGGAGGACGCTTGGTTGCGGGCTGGGTGAGCAACAGCAACGTACAGCGCTCTCCTGCCCGTACTGCAACCACTATAGACGGTGGGGCTGGAAAGACAGGACAAATATTCTTGGCGTTGTTATGAAGAGCCTTAAGAAACGGCACAAGTTTGAGTTGTAGGAGCCATAACTTTTCTACCATAGCATCTGTGCTGTGTTTCTGGCTTTGCTTTCTCTTTGGTTTTGATGATAAAGGAACTAACCCAAATCTTCTCCCTAAAGTTAGCCTAAATGTGAATCTTCTTTTGATATTAAAGACTTTGACTTGGCTTTTGATTCATTTTTAATTCCTGCCTTTCTGCTTT
Organism: Apteryx rowi; assembly: GCF_003343035.1. NCBI lineage: Eukaryota > Metazoa > Chordata > Aves > Apterygiformes > Apterygidae > Apteryx > Apteryx rowi. Next base: position 3,414,305 of record NW_020447419.1, on the reverse strand, counting down.
TCATAGTTTTMGCCAGAAGCAAATGTGCTAAAATAAAATTTAAAAAAAAAAAGGTTGGCAAAAGAAGACCTGACTGTGAGCAATGTCCAGATAGATTTCCAGCCTGTGATAGCCTAGTGCTTCCAAGAAGAGATGTTTTGCCAGCAGAGAGAGTATTTTCCACTTTGTTGCTGGTTATTTGGTCTTGAGAGAGTGGAGGTAGTGCAGTCCTGGCCCTGGGTTTCCACTGTAGAGGAAATCTGATGGGGTTTGGCCTCTTCTGCCATTCTAATATGTTGGCTGTTGTGCAGCCAGCCAAATGTGTGTGTTTTGTGTCTAGAAGTGTTGTGCTGTGTGGAATTACGGCCGTCTTAGAAAGGAGATGTTTTATCAGCTTCTTACTGGAGGGTAATAAAGTGGCCGGCACTGAAGTCAAGCCCCGGCTGTGCCTGTGCCATACACCAGTGCCTGTCCTGGCTTTGGTACTCGGCGTCCTCCGGCAGCTGATGGTTCAGCTTGGCTTTGCCAAGGGGAATTGCGGGATATCTTTGGAGAGAAGCACTTGGGAGAGCTGCTTGACTGGTTACTATGTGAGGCAAGTTTGAATTCTAGAGGAAAAAAATTACCTGTTCAGTTTTCAGAAAAGGGGTTTATAGCAGACATGYTATAAAAAGCAAATTGTACTGCAGATCTTCCGGGACTGAGCAGATCTTTATCATCCATCCTGTAAATGGGGAGGGCTGCTAGAGCAGGGAATGCAACTGGAACTAAATTCATTTTTCTTTAACTGCTACAGTGTTTTGTTTACTTCATGTGTGAAGTGCTTAGTGCAGTGAGACCTGAGCTAGTTAACTCTTCAAGTTGTTTTTAACGATATGCACAAAATCTAKCAGTGCCGTGGGAACATCAATCACCATTTCTCTTAGCCATCTCCAACCTCAAAGTTCTTCAGGAGCCTTACAACCTCTCTGGAGCCCAGGGAGCTGTGCTAAGGTAAAGTTGCCAGTGAGTAGGAAGGAGAAGTCAGATTGTAAATGGTGTATGTCACAGTGGGGGTGTGTGCAGGAAACATTTTAGTTGAAACTACAACAAAGATTTATTCTATGCTACATAGGGATGCTTCTGAAAAGCGTGGAGGCAAAAGGACCTCACAGCAGCTCTTTTGTTGTTATTGTTGTTGTTATTATTATTATTATTTTATTTTATTTTTATTTTTTAAGTGAAAATCTTTCCCAGCTAAATCCAGATCGGGTCAACTTGCCTTTTTTATAGCCTGTAAATCACCTTTCACATTAAAAACAAAACTGAAAAGACAAGGTAGGTTGGCAGCCTAGGGATGTGGTAACACCTCCGCTAGAAATGTAAGCAAGAATAATTGCTCCAAGAATGCTCAACAAACAAAGCAAGCTCTTAATTAAGAATAATAAATCAAGGAGGGGAGGGAAGTATCTGAACATGTCTCCCTTGCCGTAGCTGAACATGCATGCAGGTTATGGTTGCTCAGGGACGTCCTTCTGCATTACTTGGACAGGGTGTAGGGGCTCTAATAGTACAGCAGTGCTTGTGTTTGGCTGAAGTTATTTCTGCGCTGGTCTGGTGCATACAGGAGCAGGAGGCCTGTTGTGGGGAGGGAAAGACATGCAGATTCCTATCAACTACTGCAGTGAGGGTGAGGCTCAAAGGTCGCAGTAATGGCTCTGGATTTTGGCCCTCAGGAGCTAGGTGGATTTTAACTTTTCCAGTCATTCCACCAATGTGGACTTTGCTTCTTGGAGGAATCCCCCCCGCCAGGCAGGTTTTGCAGCTGTGACTGCGATTCAAGGCAATTACCCAACTTGTGCCAGTGTATGGCAGAACTTCCTGAAATGGAGTTGATATTTGGGTGTTGCCTACTTGCGGGGGGCATCCATCCCTGGAAACTAAGGCTGGGAGAAGCAGGTTCCTGAGGTCGGTCTCCCATGTCAGTAGTGCAGGCTGGATTTCAGCAGGGTTCGGAAAGGGCAGAGGTCCTGTCCAGAGCCCAGTGCAAGGCACCCGGCTGACCTCTTTGCTTTGGTTATGCTTTGAGTGTGTGGCAGCTCTCGTGAAGCAGCTGCTTGTTTGCACATGCAGCCTGTGGCCCAGACACTGCTGCTGCTCTTGCTCCAAAATCCCTCTCGGGAAGAAGCATCTCCCCTGTGCCAGGGAGAAAGCCCTTCCTTTGGAGGAGTCACTGCTTCTTGGAGGCATTTTGAAGTGAGCAGCTTTCTCTAAGGAGAATCTCAGTGAGATTTGGGAGCTGACCAAGCTGCCATTTTTTGTTTGAGCTAGATCTAGGGGTTTTAGCCACAAAACCTGTATTTATAAGTGTAGGGGGAGTTTGGTGTTGCTGACTCTCCCACCCTATAATATGGGGAGGCTCAGAAATGATGGCTAAACCTATTGAGAATGACCGGATGTTTGACACTAATGAGGAAAAAATGCAAGGCTAAAACCATCCCAGATGCACAGAATTCAATTACTTGGCAGTGTGGTTTGGTTTTTAGTGTATTTTGCAGTACATTAGTAATTGATCTGCACAGTATTTATAACTGCAGAGAAGCTCTAGATGAATGTTTGCTGTGATTGTTACAAAACGTTCAATTCTGGGAATGAAATTTCTCCTCACTGTGATTGTTCTTCTGATTTACAGCTAATGGAAAATAGCTCTTCTGCTCCATTCTGCAACAAATTGATGTTGGTTCTTCTCTAAAAATCCCAATATGAAGAATTCTTCTGTTTAAGAAAAAAAAAAATCACATTGAAAGATATGCTGAGAGCTGCTGCCTGGTGGACCCGCTTGGCACATCTCCTCTGGCTTAGACCGGTGGGGTTTCTGCACTGTTGCTTGCTCAGTGACTGCAGCTCCAGGCCCAGGAGGCAGCTCCACCTGTGTTCCAGAAGTGAAAGTTTCTCGGGGTCCAAAGGGTTCATCTTCCAGATTTTGATCCCCTATTAAATGCTGAAAGTCACTGGCAAATCTGTTTTCAGCTTTGCTTTTTCTCTTCCCCTGTTGGTTGCTAGTGATTCTGGTGCCTGAATGAATCTCCCAGCTCATTCTCTTTCTGTTGCCTATTTCCTGGTCACCTTTTGGTAGAAGCTGGAGTTCCCAGGTGGTTTCCTGTCCAGCCTCTGGACAGGTTAAGAAAGGTTTAATTTCTAAATCAGACAAAAGGGGGTATGTTAGTCTGGTATGGGTGAAGACCCAGCTGTGCCATTGACTCTTTTAATGACTTTACAAAAGTCCTGCTTTGTGTCCTGTTTTCCTCAGCTGAACATAGTGCTAAGTCTGTAATGGATCGCCCATTTCACGTTTGCCAACTGCTCTCTCTCAGGGACTGCAGGAATGTCCCTCTGAAGYGGTGGGGAAATGGCAGCAAGGAGGGTTGCTAACTTCTCAGGAGTGTTTGCTCTATTCGCTGTCTACCCAAAGGGGCAGAAGAAGGGGGACTGAGGCTTGTGTCCATGCTCTGCTTGAGATCTGCAGGTGAATGGCATTTGTGGCCAGAAATCAGGGGGGTGACAGTGCGAGGCGGGGGTGATGGATGCAGCCCACGCTGTCGCCACAGAAAGCCTGCGTGCAACAGTCAGACTGCTGGGGTGGGAGTGCAGCTGATGGCCGCTGTGCGGAGACCTGMAGTACAAGTATTGGAGGTGTCTAACATGACATTTTTGTCCTGCTGGAGCCTTGAGCCACGTAGTGCGGTGCATAGTCAGAGCTTGCATTGCCTTTCCCTGAGCCAGGCTAACGATGATGGGCTCAGTACTGGGTTTAGAGTGGCCCACAGCCTCCAGCATGGTCTGGAGGTGGCGTGTCTGTTAGGAGACCCTGTTGTGGACCCCTGCGAGAGCCCTGTTGCCAATGCGGTGGCACAGACGTGCAGTTGAGGTGGGTTCTTGTAACGTATGGGCTTTGCCCGGCACTTCCGATGGATGGAAGAAGACCTATCAAAGGGAGAAGGCAGTGATTGCAGGGCCACAGCACCCTGTTCAGCAAAGATGCTACTGCCTGAAGATGGGGATGTGTGGAGCCCAGGGTGAGTGGCCATGAGGCCACCCTGACCAGCCCTCCCCACATCTGCCACTTTGGGCTATGTGACAGAGCCGTACACGAGGTGATAGAGAGCCACAGTGCTGTGCTGGGGACAGGAGAGTCCCTGAGGGAGAAGGAGAGCTGCAGATTAATAGAAGTGATCTTTCCTCTCCTTTGGTGTGAGCTTGCTGAAAGAAAATGAACCAGGAGCGTGATCTGGAGAGGGTTTTATTAACTTGCTATGTCAGAGCATTTTAAATTCATGCAGTGCACCTGCATCTGCTTTCATGGTATGAGATCTCATGTCGATTAGCAAAAAGCAAAAGCTTCTTCCGCCTTCAGCTCCCACCCCCCTCTTAAGAGCAGTGCTGCTTTCTTAGGGTTGTTGCGTTATGGCAGATACCACCCCAGGCTAGCATCCCTCCTCGTGGGTGCGACTCGCCTCTCCTAAATGCTTGCTGAAGCAGCTGCTGGTTTGTAGGAAGTTCCCCTCTAGGCTGCTTATTCCATACCTACCTCTTCCAGGACAATTTATGCCTATCCCTGAGATAACCGAGACCATGAATGTCTGTCTGATCCATGAGTTTCCCTCTTTCCTTGTCTGACGGGGAATGGGCCTGTATTTAGAATTGTGTTTTCTGACACCAGTCTGGTTAAGCACTTATTTTTTTAGCAGGTTTGCTGTACAGTTGCAACAGAAGTTCAGCACTTACAAAAGTGCCTGGCTGTATGAGGGCCAGCATAGTCACCATCAAGCCCTGAGCAAAGCTTGAGGAAAAAGACAGTCCTTTCCCCCCAGAGTTACAATCTTGGTTAATTACAAGCTATAATGGGTGGATGAATCGAGCAAGTGATGTGGCAGGAGGAGGGTGATCCCATGGTAACAGCAGCACATGCTGCTCGCAGAAAGGTTTGTCATTAGGAGATGGTATTTCCTATGTGTTAGGAGGAAAAAGAGCATCAGGAGACTAGTCAAAGAGGACAGAAAGTATTTTTGTGGCTGGGGAGGCGAGAGGGGCAGGAATGCATAACGCGTGAGGCACGAGAGGCAGGTGTCCTAGGTGTTACCTGTGTAAACATCAACCCTTTTCCTCCTGTATTTGAGTTTCTTCGTATGCCTTTCTCTAGGCGCAGACAGCGAACTTGGTGCTGGAAGATGGAACGAAGATGAAGGGCTATTCTTTTGGCTATCCATCCTCCGCAGCAGGGGAAGTCGTATTCAACACTGGTCTCGCTGGGTAAGGCAAAAGCAAATGAGGTTTAGGGAAGCAAACTACTCTCGGAGCACTTTAAAGTGGGAAAGGGATGACAGAGCAGCTGCTTTTTCCAAGCTCGTAGGGTGCTTATCCAAGCCTGTGGTGTTCTGTCCAAAACGCTGTACTCTAAGGATATAGAGAGGGAACGAGTTAATGAAGAGACTTCAGTCAGTCCTTTTGTGTCATTAGAGAGCATTTGTGGTGATGGACAACTTTAAAGACTGATATAACTAACCATGGTAGTGAGGTATGCAGACATCTGCCCACCTCCAGTTGAAATGCAGGCACTGCTGATTCAGAGCAGAGGATCTGCTCAGTGGCGCACAGGAACAGGGCAGTAAGAATCTCAGTTAAATTTCTATGTTGTCCCTCCAGTTTCTGGGTCAAATACGGAGGTTTGAATCATCTATAGCCTCCTGGGTGATGGAACTTGCCATCTGAGTGCAAAATTTTTAAATCCAGAGGTTCCCAGGTGGGGTTCTCCTGTATGACATGTGGTGGCTCATACCACAGTTAAGAAGGCATTTGAACTCTGTGCCCTTTCCAGCTAAAGGGAAGGGTCAAATTCATGCCTAAACTAGCATGGCTCTTGTGTCTTCTTGAGTGGTAGAAGCTTATGGCTGGCTTAGGATGACAGCCAAATGCTGCAAGTCCTTCAGGTGAACTGTTCTGAGTAGAGGAAATCTGGCCAGAGGAATGAGGTCTTTGGTGAGGAGAGGGACACGTCCCTGGGGAGGTGAGACAGCTCTGAGGTTGCTGGTGCTTGAGCTTTGCCTGCAGTCTTTCATAGCTGCCTTTGCCCAGCTGCCTTGTGCTCTCCAATTTCTGCTCTCCCTTTGAGAAACCAGTACCCACAGGATGAGTCTTTAAATGGTCCTGTTGGTAAGAATGTTAAATTGCTGCAGAGGGGAATCTGTTTGCAAAGTTTTGCATTAGGAGGCAATTATTTAAGCATTTTGACAGCACTAATTACTTGCTGTGTTAATATACCTGCCAACAAACAACTGTTTAATATAGATCAGAATGATGGAGGGCACCAGAGTTCTCTTTTCTGTGATAGACTATGGGCAATAAATCTTGTCACGTCACAAAAGTCGGGCAGGACCTGATGGATTAATTTCCCTTCCACATGTTAGCGTGGCAGCAGAAGCTGTTTGCTCATTTTCTGGTGATTTGGAGAGGATGTGTGTGAGAAGGGAGAACTGTTTTGCTCTGTGGAGCATATGGGGATGGAAGGAACATGCGAAACATAAGGTTGTATCTTCAGTGCACTCTCCAGGAACGTAACCTTGATTGATTTGGAGATGAGGAGGAGGATGAGAGTTGGCAGCATCGTGGCAGATCATAGAAGTGACAGGATTCGCTGCCAGTCCAGGGGCTGCTGCCCAGTGAAAGAAACGCTGTAGCTCTACCTAGTGCTGCTGAGCAAAACTTTATGTCCGAGGGAACCCGGCTAAAGGTTTTCCTTGAGACAGTAAGAGGCTAAGCGCCTGCATGAAGGAGGTGCTTTGGCAGGGTCGGGGCCTTTTACAGCCTGTCTGAGCCTGTGGCTATTTGTCAGTGCAGGGAGCAAGAGGCTAGTAAAGGGACGACTTTGCCATAGCAGGTTTTAAGCCTCAGAGTATTGCTTTCTGTGACCTGGCTGTTTCTAGACCTTGCGCGGGGTCAGAATGAGCTTTGTGATGAGACAATTAATGTGGTGTTCTGTACCTTGTCTCCTCATCTGGACTCCTACACTCTGATTCGTGTTGTAGAAGAGGGAGGCAAAGCACTTACAATGTACTTACAGTTTTGGGGTTTGAAGTAGCTGAAGCTAGCTGAAATGTTGTCCGATTACTCTAGGATAGAGGGCAGAGAGCACCATTTTGGGTGCAGAATGTTGAAATTTCATTAAAAAGCATTAGGATGAACTTTTTGGAAGCATTTGCTCAACCCCCCCCCCCCCAAATCCTAGTGTTGCAGCCATCCGTTTGGAATGGAAGAAAAGCAGGGGAGGAGTTTTTCAATTAAGAAAGAGAAAGAACTAAAACTCCTAAAATGTTTCCGTGTTTCAATTAGCTCAATAAATGCATTTGCTTCCAATACGTCTGCATGTGTTTTCCATGATATTCTAGTAAGAGAAGTGATTGACAGGAATTTCCTGAACTCAGGCAGGGCTTTGGGCAGGCGCACAGAGGATTGGACCTTGCAGCGTCTCTAGAGCTTCTGCTCCCATCTGCTCCACGAGGCATCGTGCCTGCTTAAAGGACATTATGTCCCAATGCAGAGTTGTGCCTCAGCCAAGCCCAGTGGCTCTTTGTCCTTGTTTGCCGATTACAAATAACATGCAAAGGTTAATTACATTAGCTTTGTCATTAACAAAGAGTTTTTTGGGAAGCATGACCAATTGACTGGGAAGGAGAGAGAGATGCCAAATGTACACGTGCCTTGTGCTTACTGCGATTACCCTGCACCTTGCGTGGATGTTTACCCCACAGCAGGAAATGTAGATTGGAACTCAAGGAGAGGCTTACCTGGAAATATTTCATGGCCATTGTTCGTTCGACGCATCAGTTCTCAGAGTTGGCTGCTGTACTGCATTGTCTGTATCTGCCTGCAACCGTTCTGGGTTTTGTAAAGAGTTTCCCAATGTTTGACAATTAAACTTCTGGCAGCAAGTCCAGTGTTCCATAAAAATGTCTCTTGTGACTTGCTGATATCTGGTAGGCAGTTGGGGTTGCTAGTTATGTACTGTTTAAACAATGATGACAATAATAAATTATATTCTATATAGGGCAGGTTCATCTTGGAGCATCTTAATGCATTTGGCCAAATATTGGTGTAGATAACTTCATCAGTTGCTGAATTGCAGCTGCTTTTGGGTTGAAAAACAGCAGTTGTTTAACAGCTTGCTGCAACAGTATGCAACAGTATAATGGAGAAAGTGAAGGCGGGCTTACTAATTTGAAGCTGCAGAATAGAAGTGTGGGTAGGAAGACCGTAATTATCCTGTCACCCTCCTTGGGGTTGAAAGTGAGAATGAATCTGCTGGATCCAGAGCTGATACAGTAGGTTTTGCAAAATCTTAAGTTTGATTTCCCCATTAAAATCTGAAATCTTAGGTTTGATCCTCCATTATAGTAAAATGTTTCACCACACTTCTAGATCTTCCCTTACTGGGGAGAACAGTCAGGCAGGCGCTTGAACATAATTGAATGTTTTCACATAAACACTGTTTCTGTCTTTTGTCGTATGGAAATTCAGGCCTATCTTATATTTATTTATTTGCTCTCTTGTTTTCCTCTCGCCTTTCTATTGCTTCTTGACCTAGATACACCGAAGCCTTGACAGATCCCAGCTACAAAGGACAGATTCTTACACTAGCTAACCCCATAATTGGGAATGGCGGAGTGCCTGACACGGCTGCTTTGGACGAAATGGGCCTCAGGAGGTTTATAGAGTCTGACGGAATCAAGGTAAAACCAGAGTTGATCAAAGTAGGGGCATCTAGAAAGTTGAGCGTGTGCGACTGTGCATCCGAAAATTTCACCTTCATAGAAATTGAAAGGAATCAACAATTCTCAACTTTTTTGTTTGCTTGTTTTTTCTTCTGGGTATTGACCAGCAGATACTGTCTTGCTTTCTGTAGCAGGTCCTGTGCTGTCTGAAAGTGCTGTGTGTCCCATTAGTGGTACACGTGGCACAGTTTTTGTGAACTGCTGTCCTGGATGGCTTTTTTTTCCACATTCCCTTCCCTATAAGATAAGTCTGTGTCCGCCCAGGACTGGCTGCCACAGAGAAATCAAATGCCAGAGAAGCTCCTGTGTGCAGAGGTACTTCTCTGTGTGCCTGCCCTGTCACACAAAGGGGAGGTGATGGTTGTGCGGAGAAGGCTGTACTTACTAGCGCAGGGACCAATACTTAGGCTGTACTGGAACCTGTGCTCTCCCAGCTAGGCTTCTCTTGCTGGACTGAATCATGTCTCTGGCCTGTTCAGTCTTTCCTGACCCAGCTGGTAGCATGTGATAAATTAAGGGAAGCCGTATGGTATCCTGGCCCATTCTGGCATGAAAAGCTGTCAGTGCAGTGGGGTGTGGTATTGTACCCGTACTGGATGAGCAAACATTCAAGGAGAGGTTTTAGTGCTGGAGGAAGGATGCAGCTGGTTCTTTCCTTCTGAGTAAGAGTAAAGCAACAACGGGGGGGGGAAATTTAAGTAAAGATCAAAACTTAATGTTGTCAAGTGTGTTCCAAAAAGGCAGCATGTCAAGGCAGCTGAAAAGCGATTTCTGCACTGTAAGGCCACCTGTGATGGCCCCATGTGTGACGTGGCCACAGAGAAGAGGGAAGGTCTGTGTGCTCTCTAGGCTCTGTATCCTTTTGCCAAGGAGGCACTGGCTAGGAGCAGGATTGCATCCATGTAGCGGTGGCAGTACTGAAAAATGAAGCATAATCGTGTAACTGCAGTGCCAGTGAAATGCTTTATCTGTCCTGAGGTGAAATGACTCCTTTCTAAGCTGCTAATGCCACTGGAAAATGGAGTTGCCTTTTGAAAAGAAGTGTCACTTACAAGTGAGCTTTCTTTAAAAAAAAAAAAAAAAAAAAAAAAAAAATCCAAAGTGAGACACTTTGGCTTAAATTTAATCTCTCTTTCTAACAAGACATGTTTTCTCAGTTCAACCAAATTTGCAGCTTTGGTTACCTGGAAGCCACATTCTTCTGTGAATTTTCAACTAAAATGACCCAGGTACGATCATGACAAAGCATGGAAGCATTTGTCTTTGCCAGTTACTTCTTCTATGCAGTCCCACTGTGAGGAACCAGTATGGCATTGTATAAGAACAGCCACCATGTCAGAGAATGGTCTTTTTAGCTTAGTGTCTTGTCCGTGATATGACTTGCAGTGGATGAAAAGTGAAAACCTGGAAGGTACGGGACAAGTACAGAGTGAACCTTCAGTGCAAAATGCCGTTTCTTCTCTCCGCAGGTTTCAGGTTTGGTGGTGCTGGATTACAGCAATGAATACAGTCACCGGCAGGCTGCTAAGAGCCTGGGAGAGTGGTTGCAGGAAGAAAAGGTGAGAGATGCAGGGGTAGCTGCATTATGAGAACAGACCTGTGTGGATGGGACTGGGGGAAAGAACCGCTGGCCTTGTGCTGGTAACCACTCTTCTCCTCTGACACCTTCGCCAGTCTGTACTGGGCTCATCCTGTGTTCCCTAGTTCTCTGGTTCTTCATCCATTTTTCTTTTTCAAGGTGCAAAGTTATTTCCAAAATCTGTCCAGGAGAAATGTTAATTAAATGGGGATGTTTGGTGCTTCATAAAAATAATCCACATTAGGTTATATTCTCATCAAATGTTACTGTAGTGCAGTTCCTAGTGGTTGCCACAGTCATAACCTCAAAAAGGTGTTCGTTGCCAAAACCCCGCTGGCTTGAAGCCAAGAGAATCAAGGATGTGACAGTAGAGTGCCACTGACTTCTGACAGCTGGGAGGGTTAGGTGCTCAGGAATAAGGTGAAATGGGGCTCAGAAACGAGGTAGGGATTTGCCATGTGAGCTTTTTCTTTCTTTTTTTTTTTTCCTTTGCTTTTTAGTGCAGAAACTAGAAGATTTGGAGAACCGAGCTATTTATGAGTGAGAATAGGGAGAAGTGGGGGGGGGGTGGAGAAGCAAATGTGGGGCAGCCTTGGTAATAGAGCTGCTACGAGCTAGTGCTCTCTAACCAAGAATGTGCTTTTGTGAGCAAAGTGAGCTTGGCTGCTGACTTCCTTTGCCTGAGTTGCTTGTTCTCTGACTTGCCCTTCTCTAATGTTTCCTTTAGGTGCCTGCTCTGTATGGGATTGATACCAGAATGCTGTCCAAATTAATTCGGGACAAGGTATGATCACCTTCCCTTGATCCAGGTGCATTAAACTTGCCATTACTGGGCCMTTTTTCTGACATTGCAGCAAACCTGGGGTAGCGATGGTAGCTGCTGGGTTGCCTTGACCTCAGGTGCTGCTCAGATCCCCATGCCCTTCCAAAGGCTCTGTGCCTTGTGTACAGCTGTGGCACTGTTTGTATCCCGAGGATCCCCCTCTCCTTGGCTCTGTTCTAGGTTTCCTCTTCTATGTAAGTGAGTCAGCACAAGCTGATTTAAATGATAGGCCTCAGGTAGATGTGTAAACAGTCGGAGAGGCAGCAACACTTCTGTGGGTTTTTGTGTGTATTAGTTTGTAGGCAGCACCAGCTCTGTTCAACAGAAACTCCTGTGCTCCTCAGAGACATAAAGGAATGCTTACATTGACCTAAACTGGATTACTAACTCAGGCCAATTTTCCTTTCCTGAAGCCTTTTGTTATTTTTTAATAGTCATTATTTCTGTCTGGTTCCTGAGAGCTGACAATTGAAGGACACATGCAGGATTACGTTACTGAATGTGGGTTAATGTTAAGGAACATTTTACATTGACTGAAACAATGATCAAAGCCACTCTGAATATAAATTGTTGTGCCTCAGGGACTCTTCTTTTGTAATGGATTATTTGAAGATGCTCTTTTCCATTTTGTTTAGGTGATCAATTTGCAATCTGCAGTCCAAACCCACACCCTCATTCATTCCACAGAATAAAATATGAATGACCCAGCTTGAATAGAGGAATATTTGCAGAAGTGAATTCTTATGGGAAGGTAGGAGGTTGTCTGGTTCTTAGACCACAGACAAGTGCAGTTTAGTACAATGGAAGATGGCAATACATTTTCTACTTTCTTGATAGAGGCCATTTAATGGATCGTCATTCCTTTCATCCAAAGTAAATATGCTTTCAGTATTTATCCAGTAGCTTAGCAGACAATGTATGGCAGTAAGGCACATTATACGGGGACTCTGAGTGGTATTGGTTTATGGTTTTTTAAAATGATGCATAATGTAGCCTTTTCCCCCAGTCTTCTCAGTCAGGTTTTGGGGAAACAAACAAACAAACTTAATATTTCACTCCCTGTCCTTTTATAAATTGGGAGTGAGAACAGGGCTTCGTTGTGATATATGTCTAAATGAGCAGTGACTTGTTAAATTGGATTCTAAAGGTAAATGCAAGGTACCATTTCACTGAGTAACCCAGTGTCAAGGTAAGCCACAGAGTGCTTGTTTGTGAGTGAGGAGTTTGTCATCGGCTTTTGTGGGACTGGATGCGCAGTGGCACTTAGCAGTTTCTGTGGCTTCCAAGAACCTGGCCTTTTCAAGATGACAGTGGCCTTCTCAACTCTCTTCCACACAAAGCATCCTAGAGTAGCTTGTGGTATAAGGCACTATTCAAGGGGAGGTAGGGTGTCAGCCACAGTTAAGAGCGAAACTCTGCCTTTAAAACTTACCCCTAGTAGCACATATGACGATGTAAGATCCTAGGTCTTTCTTGCCTTAGGGAAATTGTAAGGATATTTGAGGTATGACCAAGCACCAGTTTAGGGTAAGAATATTACCATGAGAAGGGATACTTCCTTCACAGAGTCACAGCAAGATGCTTTGGAGCTTGTTGTTTCTTTTCCTATGCCTTTGCTCCTTCCAGCTCCAGCTACCTCCTGCTTGTCTTCCTTCCATGAACCTTCTACCTTCTTCCTGGGCAACGGTGGCAGCTGCAGCCTGGATGATATTTCACGTAGATCACCAGGCCTACAGCATTCTTGCCACATTTGACGCTGCCAATAAAGGAAACTTCCTAAGTTCTCTCTTGCTGAGGTCAGTGAAATCAGTCTGCAGGCAGTATGTGTTATGCATGGAGGTATCAGTGAACCCAGTGAGCAGTCCCAGTGTGCATGCTAGTGTGATATCCACAGGGCAAGCTGGATTTATCATCGCAGTGTTATATGTTGAAAGAGCGATCAGCAATCACTGACTTCCTCTGTTTCACTTTCCCCTCCCCATCCTTGAAAAGTTTTGTATTGCRTGCCTTGTCCCACTGCTGAGAAATAGTTAATTCTAGGTTAATCCACTTGATTTAGAAGYGGGGCAAAGCCAAAATGGGGAATTTCCACTGAGCAGTTTAATGGGCAGAAGATGGAGGAGGACATGCTGGCAGCTGAGCAAGGGTGTCCTGGCTTCTGTGGGTGGTAAGAGCAGCAAAGAGCAGAGCTTGCTTGAGGTGATTTCTTTTCTTCTTCTTTTTTTTTTTTAATAGCTCATTCAGAAAACAGCTGTGCTGACCTGCCTCCCACACAGCTTTTCCTTACAGCAGCTCTGCTGCCTTTCAGCTATCCACAGTGGGTGGTTGAAGACCTCACAGGAGGTTTCCAAAGCCAAAAAGCTGCAAGCTGCCTTGTGGATTGTTCCCAGACCTACAAAATGGGGATTTGGGGAGCTGAATTCTGATCCTYCTGGAAGGCAGCCCATTTTACTGTCACTAGACAGCTTGCCAAACTGCCTATTAACAGCTTTTACTGTTGGCAGTGCCTCTTCCCCAAATGAAGGATGTTTAAACAGCTTTTTGATACCAAGGAAGGCTTATAAACTTCCGAAGATGCAGAAAGTGGTTATAAGCTGTCAAGAAACCATCTCCAAGCAGCTGTTCCAGTTCCTGTGCCTGTCAGCACCTGCCCTAGCATTCACAGCTGCTTCTTTGCTCATGCTTAGCTGTTTACTGCTGTATTTCCACAGGGCACTGTACTTGGGAAGATTGAATTTGAAGGTCAACCCGTGGAGTTTGCAGACCCAAATAAGCAGAATTTAATTTCAGAAGTGTCAACCAAGGTGAGAACTACTTCTCTAGTCCCAATGCTGTATACTTTGGATATTAACTGCTCCCCATTTGCCCTACAAATTGTCCATTTTGTCCAAACAAACAATTTGGGGACCTTTTCTAAACTATGTGCCTTTTTTAGACCTTTAGAGGGCTGCGACCACATCATCTTCCTAGAATCCCTATGACTCCTTAGGTGCTGTGTTAAAGAAGATGTTAAATGAGCTGTATTGAGCAAGAAGTAGTCTGGATAGTACGCCAGCCAGGGGATTGTCTGTTACAAAGACAGGATTAAGATGTATTGGGGATACAGTTAGAACTAGTATATGGGGGAATGTTTTCAGACATAAGAATTTTTTTCTAGTTGCTTCCCTAAATAAAATTCAGGAAAGCTCATGATCATATTTGATAATCTGTGTTTAGGAGTGATTTTTTGGAGCGATTCCAGAAGGTTTCTCCAAATCTTGAAAATGGACCAATTTAGGAGCCCCCTGGATCTAATATTATTGACATTAGCTGGTCCTCTACAGATACTGTACAAAATAGCAGCTGCATTTGTGCTCTCTTAGCTGGGCATGCAAACTACATTCCACCATAAGCTAGGTAGAGCACTACAAATCGCTGGGACATAGCAAACCAGCCCACACTAAAAATGATAATTATGCTTGTACCAATGCAAGGACCAATGTCTTTGTCATGGACCCCTTGGTAGTGTAACTGTGGGATAAAGAGTGCCTTTGRGTGCCTTAATCCCATTGACTGGAATGGGAGCTGGGTGTATGAGTCCCTTTTACAAATTCCATAATTAATATGATGTGCACCTCAGCTCTAAGCCATAATATGGGGGCAATACTGAAGGCAATAGAATCAGTGCTCTTTTGTATGTCTTCAGGACCTTCTCTTGAAGCATCACTTGTAGTTGCTATGTGTTTCTTCTTGATTCCCTGAGAAGTCTCATGGACTTATTTCACCCTCTTCCCTCAACGTCACCACGTATTACAAGTATGAAATGTGAATGCTGCTTTTATATGTTCACATTAAATGAATCAAAACGCACATTATAATAAACCAAACAAATCCTATCTAAATCATTTCTTCTTGWCTCTCTTGACTGTTTTGTCTTCTCTTGTTATACTTTTTGGACTCTAGTCCTTTGAGGAAAGAACATTTCGTGCTTTACATCTTTGGTTAGGATTCATGCTCTTGAATTTGGTCAGCTCAATGTTGCAGCCACCTACATTTGAGAGTCTGTCTCGTGATAGTGGAGATCTATTCAATAAAGTTATTGGAGTTTGGAGGAGTGATCCAGCTCTGATATTTGGTCACCTGCATTTCTCTCCAGACTCCAATGACTCTGTTATTTGTATCATCACTGATCAGAGTTGGACATGGAAGCACTTTCTTTCAGACACCTAAATTCTGCAATTTCCAGTCTGGTGATGAATCCCATTCTGTGTATCATGGTCATTGTAGCCACAGTAGTGTAAGGATATTGTTTAAACAAGTTTTGTGGATAGAAAATATTTTTTCTTTGCGCAGCTGTCATATAGTTGGAAAGAGTGCACAAGCTTTTGGGTGCACAAGTCCTTCAGGCGAGATAGAAGTAGCAGACTTCCAAGAGGACTAGGATTTGAGAACAGAGGCTTGATTTAATCAGATGCGAGTTGGACCCTCTCTGAAAGAAGATAAACTACTTCCCTTGAAGTAGAAGTGGTGCAAAAGGGAGAGTCAGGTAGCGTGGGACATGAGCTCAGTAGCAGGAGGAGATTTGGGAAGTCAGATTGTGATGTCCTAGTAAACTAGTAGCTCTCTGGAGTCTGTTGTTCTTGATATCCAGATGAGTTATGAACTTTTGTTCCCAGTCTCRTTCCTCTGATGCATTTTGTAAGCTTTTTGAAGATCAGGCTGAGAGGTCAGAGTGGAAGCGATTGTTTTGTGGGAAATGCTCCCCTACTCTAGCTAGGTGTTTTCATGTTTTATCAGTAGTCTGAGTTAACTTGTTCTGGTGCACAGTGGTTGCTTAGTTTCACTTGCATAGTTACCATGAGGGCATATGGCACACTGGATGATCATGCTATGTTCTGGAAAGTGCAGGTGTAGACTTTTGCTATCATCACAGGACCATTCATTCCCTCATTGGGATCTTTAAGATCAATGAGGCTCTGGAAGAGTGCTGCAAATGGTTGCTTGTGTACTGTTCCCCACACGAGCTTGTGTGTTAGTGGCAAAAGTGAGAAGCAGTCCTGAACAGACTGGTCTTTGAGCAAGWGGGAATTTGAAGCACAGCCTCCATCCATGCTTGGGTTTACGTGGGTGACTGGTTACCTGGGAGCCATCAGACTCCATAGGCACCCTTGCAGATCTTGGCCTCGGGGATCTCACCAACTCATGCCAAGGCCTCCACTGTATTTTGAGTCAGGGCCTTGTTGCTGCATGGAAGGATGGCAATTGCTGATTGAGATTTTCATGATGTATGATTACAAGATGCAGGTGGAGCCATTTTGAGCAGTAAGTCAGCAATAGGTAAGGTTGCTGATGCTAAACTCTGCAGTTACTGGGAGAGAATTGCTCTAAAGATGTTGCAAATAGCATCTAAAAAGGAGATATAATAAGATTAATGGAGCTTTCATGGTCTCATTATGTTTATAACTTCATTTTATAGGCGTAAAAAGCAACATCACAAATAAAGCTGACAATGAAGTAAGCTGTTCAGTGTTGGTAATTACTGGACACGATAATCTGTTTGTTGCCAAACAGCTATTTTCATGTAAATCAGGGTGCAGTAAGACCAGGAATCTGTTTATCAATTTTACATTAGAAGTGATTGATTGATTTCCTTCACCCCCAGATGCTGGTGGTGTAGGCTCTATTTGCTAAAGGTGGGGGAATATAGAAAGCTGCCAATGTTTTGGAGGAACTTTCGGCAGAGATTTATTTTGGTGTTTGTGATGATCAGGGTCCCAGCAGACAAGAGCTTCCTTTAAGCATATGAAGCTACTAGGTCACTTCTATCCAGACATACAATCCCGTGTACTCTTTTTCATTCTCAGCAGTGCCAGCAGGAGTTTTTCCTCTCAATGACTTGTTTGCTCGCAGCCTTCCCACATCATACTCCCAGCCAGACTGGTTGTTTATAGACTGTGCAGTGAACAGGTGAGGGAAATCCTCTGGCTTTAGAAGGAACATACTTTAATAGGTCCCTGATACAGTTCCCAGTCTGGCTTCTGACTATACATAGTCTTGGCCAAAGGCAGGGGTCAGTGCTTTTCAGTGCAGAGGGAGAATGAATATGAGAAGTGGTGTGGGGAAGGGGTGTGAAGAGAGCAACACCTAAATCAGTCTCGCTGCTGAAGGAAATATGTTAACAAATGACAGTGTAAATAATTGGACAGAAGAAAGTTTTGAGATGAAAGTAATTAAAATAACTCAAGCAGTTTTCTTCCCTCTGTCAATTAGAACAGTCAGGGAGAACCTTAGAGGGTGATCTTTGCCTCGTAGTTTTTCACAAATCTCCAAGTGTGGGTGCTGTGAGGAATTGAGGGCTCTCTTAAAGCCCTTTTAAAAAGGAAGGTGAGTTTTTCTTAAGGGGCTCTGGCACACAACATCAGTTACTTTCTTTGAGAACTGAGCACCTCAATCCTCTTGATACTTTTGAAGTCCAGTTCCCAGAAACTGGAGGGCAGTAGGTAGAAGAACCATACTGTTGTCTTACAGTGATACAGTTCCACCACAGACCATGGAACAAAAATCCACTTGTGTATTGGTGACTGTGAAGSTGTTGTCATATTTGCTTGTCAAGCACAGCATGAATCATATTAGAAGCCTTGAGGGATCTAACAAGACCAAGTTTCAGCAGAATTTCCATTCCATTTGTTCTCAAAAAAGGAACTGTGGGGTRCGTTGCCACCAATTTGTCGTGCGAACCACCAGATATGTTCTGATACAACCTCTGCTTTCAGCGTTATGGAGCAGGAGTTGCGACAACAGTAGTAACATCTACTGGCTCAGCATGGAGTCACGTACCACTCAGAGGTGGATCGTGGACCATTGCCAATTTGTGTGCTGCAGCCTGCAACCAGCAGTCACTCCAGGTGATGATCAGAGCTGTCCTCACACAGGACGTGTTACTCCTTACATCATAAACATCTCTTGATCTTGATCTTTGCGAAGATAAAGGTTCAAACAAGGATTGAATTAGGATAACACAAAGGGAGGTATTGTAATATCCTGCTAATAAACTTCATCTTGGGCTCCCTGTAGAGGGGATGCTTTTCCTTCTGGCTGGTGTTCCTTCTATGAAAAGGTTGTTTGTCACCTAGCACCAGGCAGAATGGGCATGGAGTTTAACATTTCTTCATGAGGCAGCCCAGCTGTGAAGTAATAGGTACCAAGGAGGCTGATTAAAAGGGAGTTACTTAGTGTTAAAAGAAAAAAAAAATCAGTGGTGTGTTGGACAAGAAAATAGCCACTTTGGATGAAGTACATTCAGGAATATCAGCTTTCAGGAGCTGAGCCTAGTTTGGGGTAAGCAGAGTGGTGTTTTTTTGTTTTGTTTTTGGGTTTTTTTTAAGAAGGAAGAAAGCTGCCTTGTGTGCTCATTGATGAATAACATTCCAGCCTCATGCTAACTGCAGTTACTTAACAAATAAATAGTTCACCATTCTTCATGAAGAAGCTATTCATAAATAACCCTACATCAGTATGACAGCTGTCTGTCAATATATCTGCCTGTTGCAATGTCAAGGCCCATATAACATTCAGTAGTGATTTGACTTCCCCATCTTGCCTTGTTGCAACCAGTAGTCAAGTGGCCATACAAAGCGTGATGGTCCAGATTTGGGACTGAGGCAGATGGCCCGTGGTGGCAGTTTACATTGTGCAATGGGTTAAGGGACAGCAGCTGGAAGAGGAGGTGCCAGGAGAGGTATTGCCTGCCATGTAAAACTCTCAGTGCCATATAAACAGAGGTTATGGTCAGTGGTGTACACGGCAGATGACTGGTCTATACTGCTACGATACACTAGAGATCATAGAGTATATCCAGCTGTGGTATGTTTTGGTCTTACTGTGACTGGAGGGTCAGAGTGGTCTTTAAATGTGATGGATCTTGAGTCAGTGCAAAGTGGCCTTGCTCAACTAGCGTCAGCAGAAGGGCTTCACTGCAGCAGAGAATCTCTCCCAGTATATCTGGCATTTCTCTTGGACTGCAAAAATCTGTGAGAATTCGCTTGCTACTTCACTGCTAATGAGCTGAAGCACAGAAAAAAAAGCTTGTCATTAGCTATGGAAATGTCTCTTTTTTTTTTTTTAAGAGATTGTTGTTACTGCTGTAATCAACAATATATAGAACAGCATTAAAACTTCCACTTTCACAGAAAAATGAAAGAAGCATTAATGGTTGGTGCTTCTAGAGATTTCCTTGATTGTTAAGCACCAGTTGCTTCACGTTAGTCAACAGTCATTCTGCTACCCATCTTCCCTGTGTTTGAGAGGGGTGATCTATCATTTACAGCATGGTCTGTCTTTTTTCTAATCCTACCAACAGGAAATCAAAATATATGGTAGAGGGAATCCAGTTAAAGTGGTAGCTGTCGACTGTGGATTGAAGCTCAACATTATCCGTCTGCTAGTAAAGGTAGGTGGATGCTTTATATCCTGCATCTCTTGCTTTGCTTTGGTATGAGCCTTGTCTGTGGGCTGTYATATCTGTGTGCTCAGTGGGCCTTCATTCTACCTGGATATAGTCATCCTAGTACCAGTTTCACTCCTAAAATGGGATATAATTTTGGGATGAYTCCTGAGGACTGGGTGATGTTTTCTGAGCTTGGTACGTGGTACCTGAGGCRGGGAGTAAGTGTAGCTGTACAGCAGCCTTTCAGCCATGAGAAGAACTCCTAGAAGGTGAACTTAAGAGACAAGGCACAACCAGAGAAGACAACCAATGTTGTCAAAAATAAGTCAATGGGGAAAGTTTTTTGCATTGGGGATTGTGAAAGGCCGAGACACAAGGGCCCAGAGAAGTTGTGGGATCTCCATCCTTGGAGACGTTCAAAACTCAACTAAGCAATGCCCTCAGCAACTTGATCTGAAGTCGAAGTTAGCCCTACTTTGAACAGGGATTGGACCAGATTACCTCCTGAGCTCCCTCCAGCCTAATTTATTCTTTAATTCTATGATTCTGTGAAAATGATTCCCTGTAGTGAAGCTTTAGTAGTCCTTGCTTTTCTAGCTGGATAGGAGGAATGAAGGTGRTGTCCCCCCATTTTCTAGATGAACAGGTTTTCCTTGTCTCCATTTTTAGTTAATGTATATGTTCATCTCATTTTTGATGTGCAGGACTATTTCTGRCATGTCACAGAATGAGGCTGTGAGGCCCTAAGTGAGCAGTTATAATGAGTGCACTGTGTAAGAGGGAACCAGGTGGATGCATTTTATGTGTGCACATTTTTGTGTTCAGTTAGTAAGTTTTGATTCCATTAGTGGATTTCAAACAAACTTGACAAACACTGAGAAGACTCAAAGATACTAAGTTCCTACTCATTTTATGAAAATATTCTGGACATATAGTAGAGAGAAGCTTCATTATTGTCCCTAATGAAGGAAAAGCTGAAATCTGATCTCAACTCTTGTGGGACATCAGAGAATGGGAACAGCCTCCAGACTCAAATTAATTTGTTCTGCTGCTCCCTCTATTGCTTRTTCCCCTCTTGTTTCTCTCCCAGCGAGGTGCAGAAGTGCATTTGGTTCCATGGGACCATGATTTCACCAGCATGGAGTATGATGGACTCTTAATTTCCGGAGGCCCAGGGGATCCAATGAAGGCCCAGGAGGTGATTCAGAATGTTAGAAAGGTACAGTGCAATAGCTACGGGCCAGTTTTCTTACTTATTTCCATTTATTCATGTGCCTGAAATCTAAACAGTTGGTTTCACTAACATGTTATGGACTATTTAGTCATTTCATGTGTCTGCCACATTCCTCATCTCTGTCCACTGAGAGTTACGTCTCCAGACCGGTGGTTGCAATAGGGCTGCGCAGACCCCGATGAACAGTAATGAATATGAACATGAATACCACCATTACCTTACTAGTGCCTTGAAGTACCCTGTGCTCATTCAGCACCGCTGTCAGCTTGTGAAAGAGCAGCCCTGTTTTCACAGTTGCTTCCATTTGGAATAATGTCATGCACTATAAATGGCCCTGATACAGATTGTCATCATTTGTTCCCCTCGAGTAGACTGAGACACCAAGCTGTGCTCAGAGGTTTCCCTTTGAAATGGAGGAGAAGAGGAAACTTTCCTCCATATGCCTTTGCCACCTTGCCTTCAGTCATTTCCCATGTGACTGCTATGAGGGAACTGCAGGAGAGCTGGACTTATTGCATGRTTTATGCTGGAACTGCTGAACAGAGACACTTCAGTACCTCTTGAAAACCTTTTCATTTTAGGTCCTAGAGAGCAATCGCCCGGAGCCCTTGTTTGGAATCAGCATGGGCAGTCTAATCACTGGAATAGCAGCTGGAGCTACTTCCTACAAGATGCAGATGGCCAACAGGTGCAGCAGCCCTGCGACTTCTCAGAGCCCTCACACACTGGCTCAGCACTGCAAAATGCCACAGAGTGGCAATACTTTACTTCTGACCTGCCTTAAGAGGAGCTAATAGGGCAGTAACATTACTTCTTTATTTCAGACATTTTCCTTGCCTTAAATTTAAACTGCCATGTTGTGCATTGCTTTTTTTGAGGGTGCTTTGAAAGTATTTGTTCTAATTTGTCCTCATCAAACTGAAGCATAGTTTCTACTAGGATTTATCATTTTGAGTGGCTACCAGTACTGTACAGCTACTACTGAACCGCTGTGGGTTTCCCCACRGCTATCAGCTGTTTGTAACTGTGGTGTTTGGACACATCCTGCACTTTCTTCCCCTGTCCTCTGACCCTTTCCTTCCCTGTTTCTCTTTCAGAGGGCAGAACCAGCCCGTTCTGAATGTGGTGAACGGACGGGCTGTCATCACTGCTCAGAACCACGGTTATGCCRTTGACAGCTCTACCCTCCCGCCTGGCTGGAAACCTCTTTTTGTGAATGCCAGTGATCAAACAAATGAGGTGAGCATGCTTTCTAGATACCTGCGCATCACAGCCTCTAGAGAGTGAAGACTGTCTCCCCTTTATTTCATCCTCTGGAAGCTTGCTGTAGGGTTACAGCTAGTCATCAGGACTAAACTTGATGATCTGATTRTCTGCTTTACTTGGGGACTTGCCTTACAGCCCCAAAAGGGGTGAACCATTGCCAGTATTCTTCATACTAGCCCAAAGTATCAGATCATGACAATGACCTCATGATTTCCCTTGAGGAGCTGCCTTATTAACTTCTGTGATTTCCCTGCTGTTAGTGGTGCTCACTCAGTTATCATTGTCTTTAGGGTTTGTGCCACAGGGGCACTAACCTATGCCACTGTCTTGTGTTGGATTCTTTGTTGCCCAGCATAGAAAAGGAAAATTATTACAGTCTGATTTGGTCTGTTATCATAGGTAGAATTCCAGGAACTAAAGGTCAGGAATTAAATTTCCTCCTATGATCAATAGAAAGGGGTAGTTGCCTCTTGAGAACAACTTAGAAGATCTAAGGTAGAAGCTTCTTGTCAAGTGTCCTCCGTTAAAAAAACAACAAAACCAAAACAGACAACCCCCCACCCCCCAAAAAAAAGGCAGTCTTGGCCTCTGGAGGTTCACAACTGAACAAGGAAAAGCATAGGAAGGAAACAGTATCCCATAGCTCAGATTTGACAAGGTCAGGTAGTCAGAYGCATCTCAGGCTTTGTAATTGCCCATTTTAAGTCTTGACCATTAGGCCCAGCTGCTGTGCAAGTCTGTGAGGTYGTCTTATTTATCAGAACACCACTGGAAAGAAGATGCTTTCAAAGCTAATTTCCCCAAYGGGAGTATGCCTCTGTATTATTTTGTATAAGTGCCCCGCATCGAGTCTTTAGGTTGAACAGTGCTGTTCTGGCATATCCTGGCTATGCTTTGCAGGAACAGTAACTTCCAGCTGATTTTAGAGTAAGTTTGTTGTTTGCCAGTTGGTGTTTTCATCTGTACAGACCTATGTAAACAGAGACAAATGTTACCAAACAAGATCTTAATACAAAAAATCTACAACTGTTTGGCTCAAATTTTGAAATGAGTTTTTTTCAGCTGTGTTGATGAACTGAATCATTGGAGGTAAGTATGATGGTGCTTCTGCGTAAATCGGGTGATGAGGTTAGACCTGAGTCCTCTGGTTCTAGAAGCATGATATTCTCTCCTGTGAGCTAAAGGACCATATCTGAACCCAAAAGCAGCATCAGTCTCCTAAACCTYCGCAGATTTGTCTGTATGCTGGAGAGGGACAAGGAGCAATGTTGGTTTAGCATGGGATGTACAGACAGGAACAAGGTTGGATGGGCTGTCATGTGCAGTCTGTTGCATTCATCTACCTGGAAAAGAAAAAGCATTTCTGGTGTCTGACTGGACCAATCGCAGCTGGATAGGGCCAACACAAGTTTCCAAATCCTCACAAGAAATGGAGTGAATATTTTTAAAAGGTGTTTGTAAGTAACTAGAAATAACTTGAACATTCAGGGAAAATGTGACAGGCTGATGACATTCTTCTCTCAGAGGGCAGTAACTCATAACATAATGGATCAGCCATGGTGAGGAACTCATCTCTCATTCCTGTCCTGTTCCAACATCCCACCCTACAGCTCTGAGTGGCACTGTTGCTCTACAGCAGCTGCTGGKACTCTGTTGCCTCTTCTTACAGGGAAGCAAGTTGTATCAGAGAAGTGTTTTCCTGTATTCCATCTTGCGGGACTTCTCCACCTGCATCTGGAACCAGGGACCAGGGGCCATTGACAGTGGCAGGGTTGTCTCCATGTGGACCATGCTGCTTGATGCTGTCAGGCCACAGAAGTGAGAAGTCTGCTTCTCCTGACTCCAAGTGAAACTTCAAGCACCGTCTCACCTTAAGTCCTTCATAGCTATTTTTTGTCCAGAGCAGTGGCCCCACTTTGTCACAGGCCTGAAAATATGTGAGGGAAGAGATCGGTGAGGCTCTGTGTCAGCATTTAAAGTGAGTTATGTAAGGCTGAAGTAAAAAGCATGAGCAAATTCCATATCTCCTCTGATRGAACCAGCCAGATCAGGACAGTAAAACCAGTCATTCTGTAACAGCCTTCTTCAAGGTGATCTCTTCTTGTTGTGTATGTTTTTCTTCTCTGCCTGGTCCAGCGTTACCTCTGGAAGGAGATTAGCAAATCTACTCTGTTAAGCCCTTACAATTTAATAGCATTTGCTACTGTAATGGCAGCAATGCCTTCATTTTGCTCCTCAGCCACGCGCAGTCCGGTGCGTTGCACAGGCCCACACTTGGAGTGTTAGCAAAAGGGCAAGAGGCTCTTTGACTTATCAGATAAGTTGTTTAAGGACTGGGAATGAAATGAATTTCAACTTGGTAGCCCCTAAATGAATCACAGTCCCTTGGCCTTCAGTACATACAGGGGTAAGTTCTCGCTTTCTGTTCTCTTGCCCATTAGCAAGGAGGTGTCTAAGACAATTGTTTTTATTTCCGCAGGGAATTATGCATGAGACCAAACCAATTTTCACAGCGCAGTTCTACCCAGAGGCAAATCCAGGGCCAACAGACACAGAGGTACTGTACAGGAATTGATCTGGGTTTGCTTTGAGACAGCTTGGAGACTATAGATATGTATTAGCTAAGGTGAAGTCTTTATGTGGTGATGGTCCTAAATCTTGTTTTTAGAAAAGTCAGGATCCTAAAAGAGGGCCTAGGCATGCATGGGCTCGTGCCTGCTTAGCTTGATCCACAGCTAATTATAAGCAGCAGCAAGGCGTCTATTGACTTCTGTGTGCTCTGGATCAATGATTCCATTCATATGACTTGTATGCTTTGAGTCCTGGTGGGATTATTTGTGTGTTGGAAGTTAGTGAAGTGTTTAAGCCTTTGCAGGATCAGGCTCAAATCTCTTGTACCTGGGGTGGTTGCAAAAGGAAAAAGAATCTGTCTTATAGAAAAAAATACTAGCCAGATGCTTTGTAATAAAATCATTGACTTTCTAATACATTTTAGTTCCAGTTTCAAATTTAATAATTACTGTAGAGTTATGTAAATAGATTCACACTTCCTCACTCTTGTTCTCCTAAGTGAAATGAAATTTTAATCCCCCATCTGTGACTTTGCACAAATTCTATAGCAACTGGTTGTGCAGTCACAGAGTATGACTAAGCAGCAGCAGGGGATGTGGAAGGCAGGGAAGGCATGTCTGAACATAAATACGCTATTTAGCATTTCTTGAGAAAGCAAGCTTGAAGAATACTTAGAAGTGATTTATTTTAATCTTAATTTGATATTGTTGATTAAACCTACAAGTGAATCTCTAGATATCAAGAAGTTTCCTACCAGTCTGATTGACTTGTGGTTTCAAGTTTTTTTTTTTTGTTTTTGTTTTTGTTTTTAATTCACCCTTAGCTATGAATTTTCCAAGCCATTGTGCACTTCCCCTGCTTGGATGGGTTTGGTAAACATCCTGCCTATCCTGCTAGGCTTGCAGGACTCATCCGTCCTCCTTGCCATAGGTGATTCCCTGCAATCAGCCTCAGGAGCTGTGTGGATGGAAGCTCTGCAAGCTCAGAGTCGGGTGCAGCTGGAGCCTCCCCGGGCTGCTTGTGGCTGCCTGCACRCCAGCGAGGGTCGCGCTGCCTCCTGGGCCTGGCACTTGGCTGGCTGTGAGGSAGGCAGGGTGGGCAGGAGGCACATGGAAGCTGGATAAAAGTTTTCTCCCATCTGCTCTGGAGCCTCCTCTGGAGGGCAATACTGATTTAGCGCCACTGACATATAGATACGCCTATTCAGATCCCAGCTCAGKAGCAGGCTTCGTTCCACGTAGTTCCCTTGATCTAGTTAAGTGTATGGGCTTCTGATTTTTAACTTTTAATGCACAGTCATTTATTACACTGTCAGCTATGTACAAGCAGAGCACACAGACATGATTTATATGTGTTTTCTCCCTGATATGACCTCACTTTCTTGAATGCAGCTTTGTCAGATATGTCAGAAGTCATTAAATAGATTTCAGATATGGTCCCCCTACCTCCTAAAGGTAGCAGAGCAGAGCTGATGACTTTAGCTCATGAATGGCCTGTTTTTTTCCTTTTTGCTTGGTATTTATTTAGTTCCACTTTGGGTATTAAATACATGTGTTTGTTTTTCCTAGTTCCTCTTTGATTCATTTATGTCACTGGTTAAGAAAGAGAAAGGCACTACCATTGCCTCGGTCCTGCCCAAGGCTGGAGCAACAGCTTCCAGAGTAGAGGTCAGTGTACAGATACTCGTTATTCCTGCCTGTCAGTTAGGCTAGAAGCTGTTAAATCCTACTGAGCACAGGATGCAAAATACATAGCATAAAAAACTGACTGGGGATGCCAAAGACAGGCCTTCCATACAAAAGCTGTTAGATCTTTCTGCCTGTCTCATAGTCATCAGGTCTCTCTTGTTGTGTTATTTACTTCCTTTTCTTTGAGGAGGTTTTAAGATCTGACATTTCGTATATTTTACTTTGTAGTTCTCCCAAGAAAGGAGCTCTCCTAACAGTATATGAGGTGTCCTGGGWTAATCTGGCTATGAGAGTTTGCCAGCAGCTTAATGCTGATGCTCTGTTGCTTAGCAAATAAGTCTGGAATTCCTAGTATGAGATGAATTTCTTACAGTTTTGCTATCTTAGAAAGCAGCTGGACTTCATGGGCAGCCAGACTGAGGCACGGTTGTCTATAAGCACATGATACAATTAAAACATTTATTGTATGCCTTATGCATAAGTCATGTGTTTCTCTAACCAGATAGGCAGGGGAGAGCTTAGGTAGAAATATTCTTGGAAGTAGAATCACAGCATTTTGGAAGGTGACTTTTCTTCCCTTTTAGAACTTGTGTTTTGTAATTTGAAGCTGTTCTGTGCTGTGCAGTCTGTTCATTCCCACCGCTGTGGGAACCATGCTGACTGTTTCATACCATTTCGCACGTCTAGGTCTCCAAAGTTCTCCTTCTAGGATCTGGGGGTCTGTCGATTGGTCAGGCAGGGGAATTTGATTACTCTGGATCCCAGGCTGTGAAAGCCATGAAGGTGAGAGAATACTCTGAAAATGTTAATCTAATTTAATCTACTTTCCCTTCTCTTAGCTAACTATGATCATCCAGCTGTCACTGAGGCAGGGAAGCTGGTGAGAATTAATGACTGTAGGTAAATCTAACTATTTTCTTCTCTTTGTGAATTTGTTGGTTGAGTGATCTGAGTTAACTACTCAGAATTATCTACCAGAGAGAAATTTCCTTGAGTTTGCATTGCAATCTTTAAGCAGTTTGTTATTTGTGGTGTGTGACTRGTCACTCTAGGCTTGTCATATTGTCCTGTGCTCTGGTCGAATGAATGTAGATGAAGAGGAATACAGCCAGCAACATCTGAGCTGAAATTACTGAAACTTTTGTGGTATGCAGACATACTGCAAGGCTGAATACTGAAAAAGGCTGAACTCTTGACTGCTATCAAGACTGATATGCACAAGATTTTGAGCCCCTTATCAAGGCAATTTTTGTAAATGATATATATTTTTTATTTTAAATGGGATAAAATTTTAAAGTTTATATATTCCAAGCTTTGTTCCCAGAATAAATTCATAATCTTAAAAGGAACGAATGAAAAATCATTCTTTGGGATGAATTTTGTCCAGCAAACTTATTACCTAGTTTCTGTTGTTCCTTTTCTGAAGATTGTAGGGATGTATGTTTACTGGGATGAACAAAAATGCACGTGTACTCCTGTATGTGCCTGAGAAATGCATGCTTTTGAGGAGGTCCTTGTGCATGTTTTGCTTGTGGCCTCCTGCATAGTTAACATGCGTGGTGGGTTTCTGCATGCCATTCCTAAGTGAATGCATAGTTCAGTTGGGTCCTTGCATTGAAAGGCTCAGCTCCAGCTCTGGCTGTTTCATGCTGCARAAGTGCAAAGCCTCTAGAAAGGGTGCTAGGAGAAAAGCTCACGCTAGGAGAAGGGGCAGCAGAAGGACGTCAGTATGCCTGCAATGGGGTTACCGCTGGTTATGTAACAGTGGCATGGTGAGATGTGATTCTTGTCCAACCTCATGTGAAGGAGGAGAGCTTGCAGAGCTCTGACAGATCCAGAACAAATGTAGCAGCTGCCTTCAGACAAGGTGAAGATTGTGAGAAGGTCCCAGGCCAGTCTGACTTAAGTCAGGCCCACTCCGTTCCTGTGCTGACCCTAGAGTTAGCAAGGGGAAAAGTCAATAAGAGTAATCTTAAAATTGATCTGGGGTAGGTCAGGGTTGAATCCCAATCTTACGACACATCTGGTATTGCATATGCTTTGTTTGTGTCCTGTATTGATACTGCTAGCTACTAGTTTGAAGTGGCCACATCATGAAGAAGACAAGAACAAATTAGGAGTGGATGGTGCCAGAGTTGGTGAGCACAAATAAGAAAGTTGGAAAGAAGGCCGCTCTCTTGCCTTCATTTTCTCTTTCGTCCTTCAAACTCAGCTCCAGTTTCTGGAAGAGAAAGTTTTTTATGATAAATCTCCCTAACTTGACCTTCTGCAGTGCTCTTTCCCTTCCTGTGGCCCCCAGCCAGCTGCTCTGATCTGCAGGCTCATCAGCCATTCCAGCGGCAGCACTTGCTCTTCCTGACCTTGCCTCTGGCAGTGTGATTTACAGCTGTGTGCAGGAGAGGAGGCAGGTGGCCAGTGGCTGCCAAGGGAAAGCTGCAGAGTATGGATGGGAGACAACAGGGACAGGTAATAGGAGACAAAAGCGATTTCTTTCCCCTTAGACTTTCTGCTTTTTTTCTTCTTTTAAATAATCGATATTGATTCTTACTGCTGGGCATTCTGCTTCACTCTGCTGCTTTCTGCTCTTCTTCCTAGTCTGTTAGACCCCAGTGCATTTTAAGACAAGTGCTGTTGTTTGCATTTAGTCCTATACAGTTGAGTGTGTCTCTTTTTAAGAGTAAAACCCTTGTGGAGCTGGGCCTCCCCCCCGGTCAGTGGATTTGTATTTGCAAGAATGTTCATGAGAGGCAGGAACATCCCATGAAGAGCAGGGCCTGGGAGCATCTGTGGATAATAGCAACTGGCTCATGGTCATCTGAAAAACCTTCTTGWTTACTTGCTTTGGGGATTCTCCCAACTGTTCTGAATACAGGTGGGTATTATACAAAAAGAGGAGCCCTCCTGGAGTGTTATTAATTCACTGTTTTAATTAAGTTGTGACAAAGATCTCCAACCAAGATGGAGGATCATTGCACAGAGTGCTGTGAGCTTATTAAAAAAAAAAAAAAGAAAAAAAGAAAAAAAGGCAGAAGTTGAAGGAAAGGGTTGCACGGGCAAACAAGTGGATTAAAATCCAGCATCCCAAACAAATGGGCCTGAGGATGTGGTATCAGTAAAACGTGTCTCTCTTAGCACAGTGGGCATTAATTCTGCTCATTAATTATCTTCCTCATCACTGCCAGCTGGTCCTTAAGACACCTTGCCCCAGATAAGTAGGAAATCAAGGGCTGAGATGTGTGGCTGCTCCAGCTCATTGGAAAGTGATGTTTCTTCCCCCTCCCCTTTCATTGCAACAAAAATATAACCATGAATTTCTAAGTACATTTATCAGAGAAGGATGTTTTGGTCAGAAAACTATCCTTCTCCCTCTGCACTGCCATGAAAATTACCCAGTTTGATTTTTCTCTAAAACCCCAATATTTTCCATAACAGTTTAATCTCTTCTTTTCCTGCCCTGCTCCACACATGTCCAAGGAAAGCATACTGTTTTGTTCAGTGAAAAAATCCAACTTGCYATGAGAAAAAGTGTCAGAAATTTATAGCCAGTCCTTAAAGTGGTTTTTTAAGTTGTCAAAGGAAAGTGAAGAAATGTTATTCAGTGTCTGAACTTAGTAGGCAGAGAGAACATTGTGTAAGAATCCCACTGCTCCAGCTGAGCTATATATTTGTTCCCACAAATAATTGGTTAAATAATCACAAATTTGAACCAAACACAGAAAAATCCTGTGGTGTTTTCGTATTGTTTGTGAACTGAGGGGAAAATAGCAGGTTCTGTATGGGTCCCAGTAATGCTTCCATAGCATTTGCTTGGGGAATGGCTGACTTCAGCCTCCAACCCTCTTTCTATTTGTTTTTTATTCTTTTTTTTACCAGTTCTGATCACAGTTCCTATTTGTTCTGAAAGTTTCCATTCTTGTTTCTTATCCTCCTCTCTTTCCATATAGTAAATCTTTTTCTTAAAATGTATTTTGCATCTATAGTTAGGATTGTTTGCAAAGGATTTGTTTCTTTGTAGAAGCATATTGTCTTATAAGTTGATGGAGATGAGAATGAGTTCCCATAAAAATCAGGCCACAATCTTTTTACTTCCTGATACACCTTTTCACAAAGCAGTAATGCACTGTTCTTTATCTGTCTGTGGTTGATATGTATTTTTAAGCTTGGCCACATTCTAGTCTCATGACTATTAGCCAGACTTGGTTAGCTTCCTCATTACCCGCTAATACTTCAAGAGAGAGTTGATAATCTCAGCTCTGCCCTAAACTTTTGCCTTATTGTGAAAATTGGAGTGAAATTCTGCCTGTAGCTGGGAGGGTGGCAAAACTCACTGGTATAGCAGGAGACAGATTATAAACTTTAGTTTCTCTTTATCTCAATTTCTTATCTGTGACAGAAGAAAAAATAGTGTGTTTATTTGGTGAACCTTTGCCTTGCACATAGAGGCAGACTCCGTCTTTTATTACATACAGTATCAAATAAAAGGGTTTGGGAGAAGGTTTTTCGCAGTTACATGTTCTGAAGTAACACTTAAAGACCTTCTTCAAGTCTTTTCGAGTCTACAAAAAGAGACCTCAGACCAGTATAGAGTTTTATTGCTGCTATCTTCTGTATAAATGGAGGTGATAACACCAGGAAAATTAAAGTCTCTTTCTGGAAAATCTAAAAATGTATTCTTGTACTTTTACTACTGGGTACAAAAATTTGAGAGCTATTCAGATACCTATGATCAAAGAGCTATTGCTTGGCAAGAAAAGACATGGTTTTTGATTAAAATTACTTTGTTTTGTCATTTTTGGTCTGACTTCCAACAGAAATACAACATACGTGATTATGCTGGTGTGTCTTCCAGTCTCCCCCATGTAACTTCTGAACATATTAAACAATTTCAAACAAATTCTTGAATTGGGAGGGAATCTCCATTCCCTCAAGTTTCACAGAAGTAGAGGACAAAAGGAAAGAATCAGTGTCACGTCAGTCTGTTACAAGATACCAGGAGTCCGTTATGGGAGGAAGCCATAAGGAACCAGGCTTTCTAAATTCTTCTCTTAGTGGCATTGCTTGTTGAAGGCCATCTCCTTGCTGCTGATAATGCTGTTAGCTCTTTTTCCACATATACATAAATTTAATGCAGACTTTCATTTTTCAGGAAGAAAATGTGAAAATCATTCTCATGAATCCCAATATCGCTTCAGTGCAGACCAATGAGACTGGCTTAAAGCAAGCTGATGCTGTCTATTTCCTCCCCATCACTCCACACTTTGTTACAGAGGTCATCAAGGCTGAGCGGCCTGATGGATTAATTCTGGGCATGGGTGGCCAGACAGCTCTCAACTGCGGTGGGTACAGTATAGGCGCCTCTGCTCTCCTTGCAGCTGAACTCATTGCTCTCGCTACATGTTCAGCTGACTTCTTTTCTACAGAAATGTAAGACCCATGTACCTGATACATTGTCCAGGTTACCACAGGGAATGGGCAGAGATGCTGACTGTGGGTCAATGAGTAATTGTTAAGCTGTGAACATTATATCTAATGGCTATTTTAGATACTTAAAAAGTAATTTGGGTATTCTGCTTTGCAGCTGAAGTCTGTTATCATAGTTGGATTGGGGATATTCTAACTATAAACACTGATCTGATGAGTGAGCACCTTGAGGCAGACACCAAAATGAAAAATTAGTTGCATTTAACTCCTTGCAACAGTATCCAATAATGCTGATCTGTTTTGGATTGCGGATGATGGCCAWACAGTAACTTCACCTCAATTTTAGGCCAGAAGCTTTCACTTTATGGCTCTGAGTTTTAATA
Organism: Apteryx rowi; assembly: GCF_003343035.1. Taxonomy (NCBI): domain Eukaryota; kingdom Metazoa; phylum Chordata; class Aves; order Apterygiformes; family Apterygidae; genus Apteryx; species Apteryx rowi. The sequence continues at coordinate 3,382,132 of NW_020447419.1, read as the reverse complement.
CTGACAAAGAATAGTAAAATTATGTGTTGATGAGGCCAGATAAGCAGTCAGCTAGTCAGATATCTTCTGGATACTTTCTTCTTCATCCACCGTCAGTCCTCAAAACTCTGGCTTGGCTTGTGCTGCAGGAGTGGAACTCTTCAAGCAAGGAGTGCTGCAGGAGTACGGTGTGAAGGTCCTAGGTACATCAGTTGAATCCATCATGGCTACAGAGGATAGACAGCTCTTTTCCAACAAACTGACTGAGCTGAATGAAAAGATTGCTCCTAGCTTTGCAGTGGAATCGGTAAATCAGACAATTTTGAAGATGTGGTTACTGTTGCCTGTTTGAGTTATTAAAAAAAAAAATAGTTTTGTTTGGTGAATGCTTAATACAGCTGTGGACACTGTAGCTTGTACACTTTCATCAGCACTCCACAGTGATTGATGTTGGTTCACAGTGATTTAGAATGGGTGAGAACAAAATTAAGCACTTGGAAAGTATAAGCTAATTTAACCATTGACAAGAAAAGTAAATTAGGTTGGGATCATATCTGTGCTGCAGTACAAAAATATATACCATTTCAGTGGCTACTTTTTATTTATTTTTTTATCTTGCGCAAGCCGTATAGCCTTAGGATTTCAGGTCCTCAAAATCAGCACTACTGAAATCCCTCCTGAAGATGAAAGAGTGAAAAAGTAATTGGTTTAGTGGGACGGCCTGTTTGAGTTTGGAGGAAGCTCTTAAACAGAGATGTCTGTTGGAGGGGTTATTTGATACTATAGTCTGGGAAGACAGACCAGGTAAGGACATTTCCTTGGGAAGTCAGCAGGGAAGTCGACACGTAACTTAAGGACAAAAGTCACTTCTTGGAGTCCATGTTCCCATTTTCTGCTGCTTCGCAGAACAAAGCAATGTTACAAAGCTGAGTTAATTCTTTTTCTTTTGTCTTCAGACAGTGTAGTGTCTTACCGATGAGATTTCCAGTTAAATGAGCAAATGTAGTTGAAGACTATTCAGCTTAGTTGTTATCATTGCCTCTGAAACGTATTCCACTCTGCTTTAAGGTTGAAGATGCTTTGAAGGCAGCTGAAAAGATCAGCTACCCTGTCATGATACGTTCTGCTTATGCCCTTGGTGGTCTGGGATCAGGCATATGTCATGATAAGGAGAGTCTGCTGGATCTTGGTATCAAGGTATGCCTGCAATTGCAAACCCTAGGAATGGAGTCAGGACCTCTGATTTTTAGATATTCTTCTAATAGTTACAAACAGTGGAGGTTGTACATACCCTATGTTTGTCCCTAAAATGTTACCATGATAGCTTCTAATGTCCTCTTTTCCTAATTCCTGCTACTAACTTGGGTAATGCAAATGATTATATGACACATCAGTTAAATTCACCAGAAATTAATCATAATTTGAGCAAACRTTTCAATAATCTTGATCAAAAAAGAAACATAATAGACTCCTTCCACCTGCCTTCGGGAGTGAATGGCACGTGAAAGATGTTGAGGGAGTTGAAACCTCTGAAGAGCTCAGTGCTAACATAGGATCAGGGACAGAAGAGCTAGGAGGCTTGGGCCTCTGCTGTGTTTCCATCTAAATGTGGTGTTTTTGCTGGGTCGAAAGCTCATGTAGAAATTTAACAGGACAACACTTCAATATTTGACATTGGCCAGCTGTCTCTGGCTAAGAAGTGACAGTTGTCTTTTTGTAGGAAATCTGGGATTGTTTTCTTTAAATTTGCTGTGAAAAGTAAACAGGTAATTGCAGGGGGGAAGCCTTTTTTCTGGCAAAAATGCTGAATTTTAAGAAAAAATATCAAATTGTCTTTAAAAACCTTGGTTTTCTGTTTTTCCTGATTTGCTGAGGTTCTTAATCCTTCATGAATCTCTAGAAAGAAACACTGCTGATGCCAGCAAGAAGAGCTCTATGTGAAAATTACTTTTTTATATTCCCCTACACTGCTGTCATGCTAACAAATTTTGGGCCCAGTGTGCAGAGTGCTGAACAAATACCTGCTCGGGCAGTGTCTGTCCCAGGGAGTCTCAGGGACAAGACAGACAGGAACAGGAGAGAGATGGGYGCAGTAACCCCATGTTATGGATTGACGGCTGAGGTTGGGACCACTGCTTGCTCAAGCTTACACATGGTCTTTATTCAGAAAAAGCAGAAACTTACTCAGAGACCTCTGAGTACAGCTGTCTGAAAGGTTTCTGTCAAAACATTTTTCAGTAGGAAATCCTGTTTTTGATCAGCGTTTCTTTTTGTTAACGAAAATGTTTTTGAATGTCTCCATTTCTCTCTGAAAATATGTAAAACAACAACTCTTTATAAACATCTTATTTTCTGTAAAATTTTAGGGGTGGTGCAATTCATATTTTTAGTAAAATGTTCATATTTCTTAAACCTCCCTTTTTTTCTACCAAAAGTCTGATTCTGTTTTACTATTTAAGTAAAGATTTCTGTTTGTTTTTTTTTTTTTTTCAGAAATAATGCTAAAGGAACTTCAACATTTTGAATAAAGAACAATATTTCAAAATTTACAATGTAAAATAATTTGGGTATTTTTGGATTAGCTTGACTCTTGGCTCTCAATTCCACAGCTCAGCAGAACCTCCGTTCTTTCCTTTTCAATTAAGAAGGTGATTTGTGGTATTTCTATGAACCAGATTTTCAAACGCTGGACTTCAGGTGTGACTGACTTGGTATATAATTCAGATAACTGAACACCTGTAGGCATATCTTTTCATAGCACAGCCAATTTAAGTAATCTGGTCTTGAGGTGATGTCTCCTGAGTCAGCTAGTCTTGAGTAACAGGAGGCACTAGAGAGTACTGCAGGAGCAGCACAGATTGCGTTACAGGCACAGCTGGGTGTTCTCTTGTAGCACCTCCAATTCGGCGCCTGTTCAGCGAAACGGCCAACTGGGTGGGTGTGAAGTACCACTCCTCTAGCCTAGACTTTTTTGTGTGAGTTCAACAACTGAGCTAAGGGCAATGTTTGAGTTACAGCTTGAGCTAGCTGTGCAGAGGGGACAAGACTGAAGACTGATTCATGGGCAGCATTAAAAAAGAGAAGTTTTGTAAAGGATGGATTGATAATGTGCCCGTTACTTTCTAGGATTTTAAGTGAGGTGTGATTAATRTTTTATGTCTGCTAATATTAAGGCTATTTATTCACTTAGATAATACTCATTTACCAACAAACTATATTTTTCATTTTTGTCTCCTGTGCTGAGGAGTGCTTTCAAGAATAGTTTAAGAATAAATCATGAATCTTGCTTCTGGTTAGTATGCCAATGATAAGCAGCATTATTAGTGCTATTAATTAAGCAGTGTTTGCTAGCACCTCCCATTGCTTAGTCATTTAGCTTTCTGCAGAGTTGTCCACCAGAAGTTCATGGATCTACCCACATACACAACATCAAGCATGTGTCTGTTGCAGGATTGGAGTCTTAGATATTTTTATATTTCTATTCATTATCTATATGCCATTGCAAGCTCAAATGCCTTGCCGTTTTTTTTCTGCCATCTAATCACGTAAATATTTTCTGTGCCTTTCAAATGAAGCTCATACAAAATTATTAAAAAAAACAAAACAAAACAACCAACAACACATAAGGTGCTTGTGATCATTGCTATAAACTTTGCTTATCTTCATCTTTCATTTTTTGTGTTGGTCTGGGATGTCTGCAGAGGTGCCACAGAACCTTAAATATGAGAACATGTTCTGGTAAGGTTTTCTTACTGTTTGTTTTCTCTAACATATCCCCAGGCATTTGCAATGACTAACCAAATTCTGGTGGAAAAGTCAGTTGTTGGCTGGAAGGAGATAGAGTATGAAGTTGTGAGAGATGCTGCTGATAACTGTATTGCTGTCTGCAATATGGAAAACATTGATGCTATGGGAGTCCACACAGGTAGGCTTGGGTGCACTGTAAATGCTCACCGTAAATGGCTCTTTTCACATTTCCATGTAGTGCCCTTCTGCCTGCCATAGTTGATGTAGTTGTGTGGTCAGCGGGGTGGGCTCTAGGAGTGCTTATTAGGCGTTGGGTACCTCTAGTTTGGGTATCAAGCAGATTTTGCTAGGCTGAACCTACTGTTATGATCCCATTTTCCACAAGATTACCAGTCTTCTCCAAAATCCAGTGCTGGGACTCCATCTGTCTATGGCTTTCATTGCACCCACAGTTTGAATGTCCGTTTAACTTTGTTGCTGGGAATAAGTTAGCAAAGAAAGTGACCTATGTGGCTAACATCTACTGCCACTGAAGTGCTTCTCTTTTTCCTTCTCTTGCTGACTTGTGATAAACAGGGGATTCTGTTGTAGTGGCTCCAAGCCAGACGCTCACTAATGAGGAATTTCAGATGCTGAGGGATCGTGCCATCAAGGTTGTCCGTCATTTGGGCATCGTGGGAGAGTGTAATATCCAGTTTGCTCTGCATCCAACTTCCCTGGACTACTACATCATTGAAGTTAATGCCAGGCTCTCGAGAAGTTCAGCTTTGGCATCCAAAGCCACAGGGTAAGATTATTAAAAAAAATAAAAATAAAGGGGGGGAGGGAGGGAGGAGAAGCACACAAAGAAAAAATTATGGCAAGGGACTTGGATCAGTGTATTATTTAAATGTGTAAATGACAGCTGCAAGGAAGAAGAGTTCCTACATCAGCTCTCCATGCAGTTAAGACAAAGAGGCACAGGCTTAATTTGCAGCAAGGAAGACTGAAAGTTGGCTGTTAGGGAGAACTGTGGGGCAGTGTGGGCAGTCGGGGGTGGAGTTCTGGATGGGACGTTTCTAAGAAAAGTTCCTCTCAGCATCTTCTAGGAAAGACCCTGGGAGAGCTGGTCCTGCTGTGAGATGGAGGAACGAGTTAGTGACCTCTCAAGGTCTGTTCCCACCTGCTGATGCTATTACTGCAGAAAATGGAAAAGCTCTTGGGGGCAGAGGGGAAAGCAAGGGAGCCTAATAGCTGTCCTTACGAAGCATCTCCACTATATCCGTATGTTGGCCACAAATTATCTCTGGGACCCAGAGGACATAGTTATTAATGAGCTGTCTGTCAGATTGACGCAAATGGTATTGCTAGCTGCCTTTGTTTTGTTGGCTAATCATAAACTAATCAAGATAAGGATGGTCAGAGCAGGCTGTTTAGAAATTGGCTTCTTAATTGCACTTTGCAGATGCTGTTGAGAGGTGCAAATTAATCTCTAATTTGCAGTTCTCAACAACTCTTGTGGTTGGTGAAGTGCCATAGCAGACTGGAGATGAGCCATGATAGTGGACACTGGGCATTTGATTGTTTTCTTTCGGATGACAGACGTGCAGCAAAACATACCTGTGTGTGTCTGGTCCCGCTGTGGCACATATTTTAAGTAGCGGCTTTGCAGATACACAGCCAGCCCCAGACCTAGGTAGGTAGCTCTACAGCGAGTTAYGGTAGGAAGCTGGACAAGGGCTGCTGTGCTTGAACACTGTAATCTTCCATGGCGTTGAGGAGGTGAAGTCACCTCACATCTGTTTAATTTGATCCACTCCTGGGATTCTCAAAAAACAAGAAGGGTCTTTTGAATAGTGGAAGTGCTGGAGCTGGTTGTGCTATGGAGGACTTGGTGTTGAGAGCTTGGTCTCTCTTTGGGTGTGACAGAAGCAGTGGGGGTTTCCTCAGAGCTATTGCACGTGGATTGTCCTGACTGGAAGCTGCCCAAGCAAGTCATGGTGAAGCTGGCTTTGATAGAAATATAGGAGTAGGGTCTGGAGAGAAACAACTGTCTGCCCAGGGGAAGGTACCAAAAGGCATGTTTGGATTTGGCTTGTGAGCCAGTACAATAYCTGGATTCAGATAGCTAAAGATTTCCTGCAGATGATGCCAGTGACTGGTGGTCTCAAATATCCTGTTTCAGTGAAGGAACGAAAGACTCTGGAAAAATTAAGGGGGAGGGAATGTGTATGGTATCCTAGTTAAGAAGGCTTTTGGCTGAGGACTGTTTCTTATGCCGTTGATGCAGCACCTCATACTACAGGGCTATAGTTGTTTTTGCAGTGTGTATTTTATAATAATCAGAGTGGCTCAGCTGTCAGTACTGGTCATGAAAAAGTATGTGGCATAAGAAGTAAATGTAGGGAATATTGTAGGTAACTTTTCAAGATGAGATTTTTCTTCTTATACTGGAATAAAGTAACTTGTCTGCCCGCTGATGAGGCCTTTCCAGCCAACTGGAAATTATGAAGAACAACATCCTTAGCACAATGAGAACAACAGACAGTTCTGCAGGTGACTCGCTGCATTTCCTCTGCTCCAGCCTGGCCAGTATCAGCTTCACAGACCAGTTGTCACTCTTCCTGCTGGTACCCTGGAGCTACATCCGATGCTATGTAGACTGCCTAAGTCCCCAAATAGCAAATTTCCCTCTTCTTCTGATGCCAGGATTCAAACAAAAAGTAACATTTAGGAGGCTTGGGGGAAACCCATAACTTTGCCTTTGAGGAAAAAGAGAAAAGAAAAGCGAAAAGACTGTTTTGGGTTTTTTTTTTGGTTTGTTTGTTTTTATGGGGGGGAGGGGTTGAAGGTTGTGTGGTTTGGGTTTTGTTTTTTTTTTTTTTTCCTTTTTTATTTTGTGTGCTAAATGAGATACCATGAACTCTGGTGCCATCTGTGCTGTTGCCAAGTTCTTGCCAGAGAGGTTGTATTRTTCTCACACTGGCCACTGAGCTGAGGTGGTTAACCTGGCTGCTTCCCAACTGATGAGGCTGCACACATGCATGTAATGGTCCACGCACACCAGTGACCTTCCCAGCCCTGGCCGGAGAATGTCCAGACACTGCTGCAGCCCTGAGGTATCGAGGATGTCTCGTGCAGGTATAAGGTGGAGTTGTTCTGTTCTGAAACAAGATATGCCATAGAAATGCCGCAAACCTGGTGCTACCACAAGAAGATACCCTGATCTTCCACTTTGGGTGGTTGTTCGGCCAYGGGGCCAGGCCAGGTCAGGTCACATGTGGATATAGCTGTGTGTGAGATACCTGGGTGTCTGAGCTGGAGTCATGTGGTTTGCTCTTCAAGAAGTCTGTCCTTTAGGTTATTAGGCAATTAGTCTGTCTAACTGTTTATACTGGTAGACTKTCTGTGGCTTCAACCAAGCAGGGACTGTGTCACCTTGCCATGTGCAAAGTATAGTCCAGCCCRTCAGGAGCTCAATGTTTAAAGAAAAACAACAACCCAACCACCCGTAGTTCTAATTTGACAYGTAAAGAAGCGAGGCAGGGCGGTTAAGAAGCCATATTGAGAGGAAGTCAGTGGCAAAGCCAGGAACCAAATCCAAATGTCCTGAACCTTAGGGACACAGCTTAAGCTTCTTGGGGCCACAGCTTAAGCTTAAGGCTTTTTTTTTTTTTTTTTTTAAACAACTGTTTCCTGCCTTTAGTCTCTGAATATGAAGGATACAATTTTCTTAGTAAGCCTCAGACTCGTTTCTCAGATGAGCTGTGCTTAACAATCTGTGTACCAGGAACAGTGAGCTGTTGCAATTCACTTCTGCAAGTAATTTCATTAAAGCAAATTCAGAGGATTACGAAGCTTCCTTGTCRTTTGCAGCACCAGCCACAATATTAAAGTGTTTCCCTCTCTACCATTCTCTACCTCYCCTCTCTGGCAGGTATCCGTTGGCATTCATTGCTGCCAAAATTGCCTTGGGGATCACCCTACCAGAAATCAAGAACGTGGTGACAGGAAAAACCTCTGCCTGCTTTGAGCCCAGCCTGGATTACGTTGTTACCAAGATACCCCGCTGGGATTTGGACCGTTTTCAGGGTACCTCCAACCAGATAGGAAGCTCCATGAAAAGTGTGGGAGAGGTGAGTGTGAAACCTCTCCGCTTCCTTTACCTTCCATCRCTGGAGAAAGTCATTTCTCTTTCTCCGACACCCACAGGATATCTAATTTCCTAGGCCTAAATAAGCCACACTGCTTGGGAAAACTGACTTTTGAAGATATTTATTCAGCTCAACTGAGTTTTGCCCAGCACTGTATTCAATGGGTATGAGTTAGGACTCTGTGATCTTGGACATTACGGTATGGATTCATAAATTGTTGTTGTTGTTATWTTTTTTTAAAGGAATAAAGAGTCCACTTCAGATTGCCTGAGGTTGACTTCATTCTTAACATGCACTAAAGGACTCCCAGATTTATTTTTTGTTTGGAGTTCTATAGCTGTGGTTAAATAGAGTATAGCTTTTAGAATTGTAGTTTAAGATTTCAGCGATGTTCATTTTCAGTAATTTTCAGTCCTTGTTAAAACCACGTGCCTAATTTCAGCGTACTTCTGCCCTTGAAAACAAAGCACAGCATGTAATCTTGCTCTAAAGTTGACTTACTGCTCTTAGATTGTGATTATGTCTCTTATATCTGGAACATGACAGTGTGACTTCTAAACCCTGATTTTTTTTTAAGGTGTCTGGGACATTAACAGCATTTTCAGACCAACTTTTAAGAGGAGCAAAATGGGTAAATTATCCATCTAATTAGTTAATTACATGTTATCAACCAACGCAAAATAATTGCGTATTTTGTTGGCTGCCTTTTTTTTTTTTTCCTAATGCATTTCAAGTAGCTATTCTATTAAATTATTTTGACACATGAGACCTTTCCAACATCAATTCTACCTTGTGCAGACAACAAGCCCTCGTCACAACTGGAAGGATTAATTAGAACTTTGTTTTCCTGTGGCAATTTTTACTTTTAATGGTGAAAAGGTTTTTCAGCGACTTGATGCTTACGCAGATTTTTTTTTTTTTTTTCCAGATTAACCCTCTCTGCTTAGAGGTTTTTACCACCTTCTGCAGAGCTGGGGTTCCCAAATACAGTTACCTAGTGCGCTATCAGCTGTAAATGCTTCCTGGCCATATGCATTTGCAGGAGGAGTTATTGAGTCCCTCCAGGGGTTGTATATCACAAAAGAGAACCGCATGAAACCACTGTGCTTCTTGGGATGGGACGCCAGTGCGGGGCTCCCTGTCCCCCTCCTTAGCTTGGAAGCCCCTTCCAGTTTCCAGATGCGGAAACAGCAACAGCTGGGTAGAGGGAAGCGGGAGATACAGGAAGAGTCAGTGCTTCAGCCGTCCTGCTCTGTGACTGCCGCGGGGTGAACTGCGGGGTGGTGGTGAAGCTGAGGCGTTGCAGCTTGCTCCTGGTGGAGGCAGTCAGCAAAAGGTTAACCTCTAGGACCTGCGAATAAGACAGGGTGTCTTTGAAGCAAAGAGCTTCTTGCAGCTGTATCTCTATTAGTATGGCACAGCAGTCTCCCTACGCCCAGACCTGAAATCAGATCGCAGCACCTACTGCATTTTTATTAATTGAATGGTCTGGTCTGGCCTGGTTTTTCCTGAGCTCTGTTGTGCTGGGCAGTGGAGCTGTGAGAAAAGAGAAAACAATGTTATTTTTTTCCCTGACACTTTTCAGTGCTGTGTTTGAGATTTTTGGCTGTTAGGGTTACGTTGCCCTGGGAAATAAAGATGTAGAAAATTGAAAAAGGTCTTTGTTACCTCACAAATTTTTACGCAGAAAGGCTTGTTTTCTTATTAGTTCTGGTGTCAAGTTTGAAGGAGGGAAGCTCCTGTGCTGCYTTACCAGAAAGGAGTAATGTTTAAGACAGTCTTCATAGGGGAGTGTCACCATTAAATGTAATTTAAAGGGAAAGGAACAGACTTCTGAACCTTAAAATTCCCACTGTGGGTTTCCATCTCTGACGGGCTGTTGAACAGAAATGTCTCTCTCTATTACTAYGTGCATGCTGTTGCATAATGCTTTCCTCTACTAAAGCACTTCAAAGCATTTTACAGAGGAGAGCAGCAACTTCCTTTATTTTACAGATAGGGAGACCAGAGCACAGAGTCACTTCTCTGAAATTCCCCATTGCTAATTATGGGCAGAGTCAGACCTACAGCTGGGACTCTCACGGCTCAGTCAGCTGCGCCTGCCGTAAAGCCAGCGTGGCTCTCTCAGGGAGGAGGTCTGAAGGCTGTGATCTTTCTGGATGCCAGTTTAGTCCGTCTTTATGGTTGAAATTTGCAGCCGTCTGTTATTCAGAGGCTAGCAGGGCAGCGGCTCACCGTGCCTAATGCGGAAGTGCTCTCCGTTGCAGGTCATGGCTATTGGCCGCACTTTTGAAGAGAGCTTCCAAAAGGCCTTGCGAATGTGCCACCCCTCCGTGGATGGCTTCACTGCGCGTCTGCCCATGAACAAAGCCTGGCCAGCCAACTTCGATCTCCAGAAGGAACTCTCGGAGCCGTCCAGCACTCGGATATACGCGATGGCCAAGGTAACAAAAGATACAAAGCCCTTGACTTATGCCCCTTGAATATTACAAGTTACATGCTTGGATCAGCCAAGGTGACAGAGCTAGAGTATTCTTTACCCCCTTGCTTTTCTCACTCATGCACACTGAGATCATCTTGTGTAGCACGATCCTTGCTGTTGAGGTACAGACGTTTTCTGTCGCTCATAATTTCCTCTGCAGAACACAGTAGCCGGGTGGATATACGTCTTTTACTTTTCTTGTTATCACCTGTATTTTCCTGACATCACCTGCACTTGTTGCATTCAGCAGCAGGTGTGGTCTATGCCTGTGTCTTGGCATCTCGGTCTGTAGCCGAATGCTAGTGGAAATCTGGATCTCTTTTCTTTTGCTTGCTCCTGTAATGTAATTGTTTGCTATTGTTCAGCCCTTATTTACCCTAGCATAAGCCACAGTCAAATTTGGCCGGTTTTGCAGATTTTTATTAGTTTTTGTGAAAGGAAGAAGGAAAAAAAAAAAAAGATCCTTTTGAGACATGAAACAGAGGAAGGTAAAGAATGGTAAGCTGCAATCCGAGAGAACTTTCTTTTTGCAATTGCTGTGTTGCCATGGCTTGAAACTTAAACCAAAAAAACAACCCCCCCCCCCATTTAAATTTAGCATCCCTGTTCTCTGAATCCCCTGCTGTCTGAAATAGGCTCTATGTCCCTTAGCATTCTTTCAGCCATCTCCTGTCACCTTAGGCAAATCACTTCATCTTTCAAGGCCTCCGGGTAAGGGTGGGTGTTACTGTGAGGGGAGCTGGGGTGTGAAATTTTTCTTCCCTCTGCTCCATGGTTACTGCCTGTGTGTATATCTCCTGGTAAACGTGGAGTTAGCTACTTCACAGAGTAGATGCAGTTTCACACCTTGGCTTTTCTGGAGCTAATTTGTCTGCCTGCCCATACCCTCTATGAAGAGGAGGGAACAGTTGTCTTTTATAGCCCATATGGGTTTTGTTCTTTAAGACTGCAAACCCTCCTGGAGGGAACTCCCACTTACTATGTTTTGTGCCTCTGTCTTTGTGTGGTGGAGTCTTTAAGCCCTCTATGCTCATGCGGATATACCTCACTTCWTCTTCCACATAAGCGTGGAGAGCTGAGGTTGTGTTGTATTTGTAAAAAGGTTTTCACATATCTGTCCCTCTTATAAATGATCTGAACGGAAAACACAAGATGCTTCGTAAATGTATGGCCTGTCCAGCTGTTGACTCTCGCTTATCAAGCAGGGGGATGTGTGTGTTTGTAAGTATAGAACACACTTCAGCAGCTGTGCCTGGTTATTATGGCTTTCTCCTGTATCTGAGAGGAGAAACCTTGCTCGTCTCCTCTCTTAGTGGCTCAGAGGGCTTCTCTAAAGGTTAATCTTAGCCCCATGTTAGCAGAGGGGGTCTGAGGAGATGAAGGTGAGTTTGGGCCCCATTTAACACTTTGGGTGTTCCCAGCTGTTGGCATTTTCACTGGAAGTTGTTGAAAAAAGGAAGATCAAGGTCTTAATCCCTCCCTAAAAAGAGCTGCCTGTGTCTGATGCTGTGCACTAATTCATCCCCATTAATAACCGAGGCAAGCCCTGCTGTTCGGGCTTTGGCAATATCAGTACGAGGTACCTCAGGCAGCTGGGGCGGCTTGCCTGGAAATCCCTATCCAGCTTGCTGACATTTAAAAACCAACAGCTAGTCCCCGTTAGCCCTGAGCTTTGTTTAAAACAAGATGAAGCTTCATTGCATGCCTTATTCCCCCCCTCCCACCCCAACCCCCATTACCCAGCTCTCAAGGCTTTTTGCTTTTTCTCTCTCTCCTTTTTCTGTTGGATGATGACAACAGTAAGGGTTCAGTTGAAAAGAGAGGTTGGCTCCCTTTCAGAGCTATTGCTGTTGTAACGGGACTCCCTGTTGTATGTAAAAGAAGGCAGTAGGAGAGAGGCTGAAATAAATAAGGCTAGTTCCTTGACGAAGAGTGACCCAAGCGCTGCCAGGAGATATGTTTGCCTAATGAACAGGGCTGTTCTGGTTATATCATGTCTCTTCTGGGTCCTTTGAGGGATTGTATACAGCCAGCCTCAGTAGACTTATGCTGTGGACTTGATCCTCTCTCTGTTTCACACAACGGCCTTGGTTTCCTTGTTGTCCCCATTGCAGACGTGTTAGTTTGCTCTTGAGCTCCTGTCTTCAATCAGCTAAATACTTCCTTTGGTGAGGAGCAGGGGCAGAAGGGAACAGGGTGCTGGCCCTAGAGGCAGCACTGCTCAGCCTGGAGACCAGGCCTGCGCCCGACACGCGGTGTGGAGGCAGTCCTGCAAACCCCTGGCCTCACAGCCTGGGGCCACAAGGTCTAACAGATGGACGGTCGCATGCAGGTGAGCAGGGCTCTGAAGTCACGCTGTCCTGCTGAAGGGTTTTGTCTTTTTGTGTGCCCCCACCCCCTGCCTGCCTTCCCTTCTTCCTTGCTTATTTATTTATTTATTTATTTAGGCCACAGACTTTCGTGTAGGTTTGAATGCAGAAAAGCAGTCTCAGAGTGATCTCCTGGGCCCCTGCTCAAAGCCTACAKGGATTTTCTGCCTGGAAGCCTGCTTTACACCTGTAGCCATGGTAGTTTGGGAGCAGCAGCTGTCTGCGAGGGTGTTCTTCTCTTCCAGTCTCCAGATTTCTGCCATAGGGGATGAAAACGATTCAGATTCTCTTCCCCACTTCCGATGAAGGGAGGGGTGGGCATTTGTCTTCTCCAGTTTTCATGAAATTCCCTAGGACTTTCAGACAAGTGTCCTAAGTAGACTCCGTGTATGTGGCCACGCTGCCTGCGTGTGTGTGAGAGAGACTGATGGCTGGAGATCCTAAAGATGTGTAAGTTTGTACATATTTTGTGAAGATACATGGCCAGAAGAAGGAGCTGCTCATGTCTCCACTCATGTTGCATGTGACCTCACCCTCCGAGCACTGAAGAACTGAGATGACAGAGCCCCTCTTATGAATTACCCTATGCCAGTATTATATCCAGGGGTAAGGAAAGCTTCAATTGAAATTCGCAGTGCAGACACAAATCTATAAAAACCCCAGCCTTTGTAGTGCCACTGCTCGTGGGACTGCTGTGACAGTCCCGAACTTCATGTTGCCTGCGTCTGGAGGGCTTGTAGGCCTGTGGGTCCTAGCTGAAGGTGCAGTCTGTAAATGACTGGTTCCCTCTAAAGGAGGGAGCGTTAGAGACTTGCACTGCTGTTTCCACTGTTTGTGAGGAGGCAGTCAGCAGCTTACTACCTCTCCGGGCAAGAGACTCATTGCGAGAGGGAGGCCCCAGCAAGCTGCCTGGAAATCCTTGGGAAAGGGTAGAAATTGCTTTGAGGTGCTGTCAGTGTTTGCAGCACCTGATGAGAGAGCTGCTGCACGTTCCTTATGTGGCTGGTGCCTTCTGGGAGCACAGCACTGAAGTGGCCTGGGTGTTTCTCTCAGCTGGCATAAAGTCTCCATATCACAGCGCTGAAGCATGTGGTGACAATACAACATTGCATCCGCAGCCTGGTAACTCGGAGGAATAATGCCAGTGTGCAGTGGGCCGAGCTCGTTCCTGGATTAACGCTGGCTTTCGACAGTGGCATTACGCTGGCTTTGTTCCAGGGAGGTTGCCCTGCAAGAAGACAGTTAAGCATGGTAACAAATTAATGAGCTTGATTACTTCAGCTCAGCAAAGATACCGTGCTGGTATTATCATTATGGTTGATTGTGGTTGTTTTATCAGGAGAGTTGTAACGATACAACCACTGGTGAGAACTGTTTAATTTCAGCATTGTGATAGAAGATGCAACTGCATCATGTTGGGGCACTTGCTGAGATTTTTTTAATACTGTAGTGTTCTGTACAATGTTGTCTTTTGATGAATAGCTCAGTGGAGTTCCTTCTTACCCCCTGACTGCAAATAGTTCTGATAAAAATTAAAAAAAAAAAACAACACAGCTTCAATAAGATAATACAGGGGAATTTGAATGGTGTTAACATTAAGTTTGAGATACAGGCAGAGAAACTAGAGTTATGCTGTAGCTGCAAAGTGTTGCCTGGGGCTGGACACTCCCTTCAGAGATATTTTAAGGCCACATGTTTTGATTCGGCCTTCTTTTAAAGGGTAAATCAAGATATYCATTCCAAAGCAAAGAGTTTCTCCAGAGTAGAGAATCTGGACCCTTCTGTTTAACCTTTRCAACTAGGAGGTTGACATTAAGACTGAGATTTAGGGTACCTTAGCAATAACGGAWGCAGATGGAGGAGTCAGCATAGCGGGCTGAACATGCCTGTCTGTATGTAGTTATGGTAGATACTCGCCTACCACCAGGCCTTGCTGACATCAGTTGAAGTTTGGCTGGCGGCTCTGTGAAAAGCAAATTCTCTGTCTTGCTCAAGCAGAAGCTAGCTTTCGTTAAAGAAGCATGTGCGGGAGTGAGCTGGAGACTGACTGGTCTCTCCATACGTTCTGCTGGAGGTACACAGTTTTGGTCTCTGTGGGAGACATGATCCTGGGGTAGATGAACCTTTGGTTTGTCCAGTATAGCCTACGCCAGTTCTTATGTCTTTATATTACACAGTTATGGCTACCTATTTGCAACTAGCTTTGTATTTTTGAAGCGTGTATTAAAGGATTTGGTTGGTGTTGTCTTCCTTTTGGCAGGCCTTGGATAACGACGTCCCTGTGGATGACATTCACAAACTCACAGCCATTGACAAGTGGTTCCTCTATAAGATGCGCAGTATTGTGAACATGGAGAAGATCTTGAAGGAAGTGAACAGGTAAGGAAAAAAAAAAAAAAAACAGCTTTGTCTTAGGACACAGCAGTCCTCCGGGAATGTTTCTGCTGGGAAAAACTGTGATAGACCCTGAGCACAGATATAGCAAGTGCCGAAGAGTTTACCTCAGTGCTCGGTGTACACAATGTTGTCTTCAACCCCGATCCATTCCCAGAGAGAGGAAATGTCTGAGAACACTCTTCTTGGGAAAAGCACTTCTTTGGCTGCTTAAGCATCTTGGCTGCTCAGAGAGATTATTGAAATGGCAGTTTATTTTGCAAAATTCTTGCTGTATCTTTGAGGCTAGGACTGGGAGCGTGGATGCCCTGCAGCTAGTAACAGCAGGCTGCGTTCACATACCTAGGACAGAGGTAGCCTTCAAGCACAGGACTTGTCCTGACTTATTACACCTGAGGGTCGAATATAGTGCATTTTTTGGCCTGGCTGATTCATTTTTAAGCTTTTCTGCCTTACTGTGATAATGCATCATGTGTTGCTTTTGTACTTCACTTTCAAACACCTATAATTCCAGACATATTTGAATATAAATCTTCTGCTTTCTTTAAGAAAAATGACCATATAAAACTAAGCAGAAAAGATAGCAGTAAATTAAAATGCTCGGCTGTATTTCAGTTCCAGCCTCTTGCTGACTTGAGCTTTCCCTTCATGGTTTACGAGGTTRGGAGAACCTCCTTGCTGAGTTATTGGCTGCTTGTTGGCTTACTTTTCCGCTTTGGTTACCCATTGCGTTAACTGCGTTTTACCACATGATGGCACTGGAAATGCACAGTACCCAGGCTATCATGAAGGTGCTAGTTAGTTCATCTGCTGTGATTTCTGTTTCTTTGACCAGCTGCACAGTTTTAATTGAGCAGTTCTTGGTCTCCCTTGCCCCTCCCCCCTCCCCCCCCCCCCAGAACAAGCTGGATCGGAAGCTAAACAAAAATAAATATAGGGGGAGATGTTGAAAAGGAGGAGTAGCTTGGTTATTTACAGAAATCTGTTTGGCTGCACAAATTTTTGCCCTCTTGGGTACCTTAAATATATATATATGTAGCTCCTGAGGATGAAAAAAATACCCAGAATCAGTTTGATTTCCTCACTGTTGGATGGCACATTCTGGAATGATACACCTGGGACCTCAAAGGTTGATCATATCCTCAACTGGTATAAATCTAGCTTCAATCCACTGAGGCTAATTGTGCTGAACTGTCYTGTATCACTGAGGTTGCTGTCCCCTTCTCCACTACAGGTAGCAAGCAGCAATACTATTAGCAATGTGACCAGTAACTAGTCCTATCCCACATTGTTTTTCATCCTTATAATGAGTAAGTAACAGGCTATATAGCCTGCCTGCTACAGGAAGCCCCTTCGCRGTGTCCAGCCTTGCATTTGTATCATGCAAGGGATGCAATACACAGGAGAGGTGAGTGGATTCATGCAATTCAACTAAGATTGCTGGTGGTGTAAATTAACGTAGTCCCATTSACTGATCAGTGCAGATTTCCACTCCGGTATCCTTGCTCAGACCTTCCCAAGGAGACTGTTTTAGCTCACAGCCTRGGAAGGTGGGAGTGTAACCCGCATTGGAAGGAGGGGATGGACTGTCCGGATGCATTATGTTGAAGGCGTGTTGGCACAAAAACAAAGAGCTGGGGGAAAGCACTTCTGACCTGAGCTAAGAGACTAGTCCGGTGAGCCACATCAGGAAACGCATCTCCACAATACCCAAGGGAAAGCTAATTGAGTGATGCAAATGAGACTTGGCACGTGTGCTCTTCCTGCAGCCAGCTGTTTCCAGTCCCCAGCATGCCTGGCATGAGTTTTACCTGTGCTGTGGGATTATTTCAATTGAAAAGAATGGGCTGTGACACAGTCATTGCATTAAATCTTTTTGTTGTTGAAATACAGTCACTGTAACCAAAAGCATTTGCCCTGTTCCCAGGTACTGCTGTTGGCTACAAGCTCGCTTTCAAATAGTTCAAACCCATCCCTTTCTTTTTGTCTCCTGATGGGATTTGGGGATCTTTGCAGCAAGGTTTGGGATGCAGTTAGAGTTGCAGCTCTGCCAAGAGTTCTTGATTTGGGCCCTGTGGATCTGTTGCAGAACCTGGTAGCAAGGTGATGGTTTCTGCCATGAGGAAGTTCAGAGACAGAGCAAGTGGCTACAACAGGCTGACGGGGAGGGAGGGATCAGAGGCACGGGGAGACCTTTGTGAGCATTCCCACACCACCTGCTGCCTTGCCAGACCTACCTGGAGAGACTTAGTCGAGCACGAGGCCTCTCAGATTTATGCAAAGGAGCTGTTTCCATGTTTGAAAGGTTGCTTGGATAAAGTTATGGGGAGAAACCTTTATAACCTATAAATATTTGTCCCTTCCCGTTGGTGTATGGGCGAGACCAACCACTTGCAGAAACAGTAGAGAGTGGGAGAYGCACCCTCTGCACCGTTTACATTTGTCCCAAAGAACTTCTTTCCAAAGAAACTTGGACCTGATGCTTGTGAGACTGTATAGTTTMGTCGTGTTGCAGCTATGTTTCAATTCGAATGTGCCTCTGGGCCCTCAAAGATGGGGCAAGAGTTCTTTGAGGTGATAGGATTTGTCTGCAGGAGAGCAAATGGCCTGAGTTGAAGGTGGGGAAGAGGGGGGAGCGGGCGCCATTTCAAGGATACTTGCAAGATTATCCAATAATATCACATGCAACATCRAGTGTGTGCCTCTGCTGTTTCTTCTGTGACCTACAGCCTCTCGACATAGTCTCTTTTTAGTGGATGCTTTGTTGTTGTGTTTTGTTTTTTTTTTTCTTGAGAAGTTCTTCCCCTAGRTTTGGCCTCACCTATCCTGTGAGAGAAAATTGAGGGAAAGGGCCTAGGAGTGACCCCACACTTCATTGCACTGACAGCCCATGAAGGAGATGGGACTTCAAACAGACCATGTCYGGCTGACTGAGACAGGAGGGAGATGTGACTTGAAGGCCAGGGTTATGGAGCTGATCCRTAGGTTTTAATCCCCAAGACCACAACTGAAGCCCAAATTTGGAAATAACAGCTGGAGCATCAAGACACTCTCAAGACACTTGGGTGGCTGGGGTGCAAAATAAAGCCTCTTCTGTGCTCCCTGAGATCTGTGGCTGTATGCAGAAAGAGCATATGACAAATAATAGTATTTGTAGGTGCAAAGGTAGGCAGCTGTGGTGGAATAGCCACTTATGCCCAAATGACAAGAAGACAGAAGTCCTATTGAAAATCRGTAACTAAGTCACTTGGGTGTCTCTGCAGCAATTGAACCTGGAATTGATTGTATTTGGCGTTACTTGGGAGCTCATAGGGATGGGAGAGAAGGAAGGGTAATGAGGTCAAGTTCCCTGCTGGGGTGAATCTGAGCGACTCCATTTCAGAGAAGACCGGGCCATCTTGCAATATGCAGAACAGTGAGTATGTTGCCCAAAGAGGAGTATTTCAGCGTTGGTAGAAAGCTGTAAAGATGAACGAAAGTGAGAAAAGGGGATCATGTTAACCCCCTACTTCACGGTTGAGGAGCTGAGCATAGAGATGGTAAGACTTGCCCAAAGTCTCAAGGGCAGTCTGGCAGATCAAGGGACTGAATGCTGTCTCCTTAAAGCTCAGATTACCCACAATGAAAACAGCAGATCTTCCCTTTGGTGGATTCCAGATAAAATTAACCAGTTCATTAGCAGCAGGGAATGAGGGCACCAGTCACAGTTTGATAATGTTACCCTTAAGGGCTTGTTTGAGAGGAGGATGCATCCCTGAAACACCTCGTGGCCTGTGGTTTGCATAAAAGAGGTAGGTGCAGTCCTGAATGTCCATCTTGTGGCTTCTAAGGAGACATAGTTTAATGGTGGGGAAAGCAGGGTGGGGTGGAGGGTGCAGACCCACTTCAGCCCAGCATTTATAGCTAAGTGCTCTGCTCAGTGGCTTGTGGATGAAGTTGTTCATTTGTGAGTTCCTTTTCTAAGCTAATGTCCTTGGGTCTGTGAAGGGTGTACTTTGAAAGCAGCTTGCTGGAAGCATGACTCGGTTTCAAAACATTACTGTAGCGGAGTAGCCACAAAAGTACAGGTGCTGGAATTAAAGCCTGGCTCCAGCAGGTCACCTGGGAAGCAATGCAGGGAGGAAAGATCAGGCAGGCCATCGATAAACTGTTTTCCTCCAAGGTGGGTGTTGCATACACGCTCTTTTCAAAAGCAGGTTTTCTGCTGACTTGTATGCTTTTGGGGCAGGTCAGAAAGCACAGGTCAGATCTTGTGCAGATATAAAGCAGAGTAGCTCCAGTGACACTAAATAAGGCTGCGCTGATTTATACTGTTTGAGGAGCTGTCGCGGACGTACTTGTTGTACTCRCATCTAACAATCTGGGAAGATTACGTGTGTCTTCCAAGTGAACTGGAGGGCAAGGAAGACTCAGAAACAAATTAGGAATTCAGTACATGAGAGGAGAATATAATATAAGCAGTTATATAGCAGAACTGTTGTTTGTGCTTTGTGTGAATCTGACTTAAGATGCTTTGCCTTATAGAGGCATTGGCGGTAATTTCACAGCTGTATTTTCCTTCAAAGTGTCTGTATATTTGTAAAACTTCACTCTGCGTTTTTTTTCCTTGATAGGCATGGTGTGCAGGTATGCCCTTACAAGCCGTTGGGGACTCTCCGCTTCTAGAATTCTACACACGGGATATCCATATCATGGTGTTCCTGCGGAGACCTCAAACGATCCTCTGTCAGGGCAGAAAATAGCATCTGTGGCCCGTTTCTTGGCTATGTTTTGGCTTGAGCTGCTGCTTTAGCACATCACGTAATTCTAGGTGTGAGTTGTTTAGGTTTTAGGAAGTAATGAGAGGTTCATGTTACTTAAGATCTCCATGATGAAATTTATTGGCCCATGGACCTGGCTGGTAAAGATGCAGAGCACTAGAGTGATAGTTGTTTAGTGAGCAAGATGTGTTGGCTTACAGCTCCTGCTTCCCTAAAAGCTCCTTAGACAGCTTTTTGTCAGTCATTTCATGAGCTTCTCAGGAGAGGAAAAATGATAACAATCTGCCTCCTAGAGAAGAGATGCAGGGAGAGAATTTATATGCTGATCTCATTATTTTAATTGTAGCATGTTCAAAATTTTGTGAAACGTCGGGAGCAATCAAGGAAGCCACTAGGAGCCCTGAAGTAGAGAGGGGTTGGTGAGGAAGAGGCAGAATATGCCTTTGCACGTAATCCAGCCTAAAAGCAAGCAGGCTTGTGAAATGCTCCAGGGCTGTGACTCTCCTGAGAAGGGGAGAGCTCTCAGGAGACATTAGGATTTTTGGCTCCAGCGTTGTTTGCTTCTGTCCACTTTGCTGGCAATGGTCAAACTTTAATTTGGGCTTAAAGCCACCCCCTCCATATGCAGGAGCTGAGTTCAGGGTCCCTGCTGGTGGACTGAGGTGGTGATGGCTCACCTTCCCAAATCCCTCATGTATTTTGGGCCATGTGAACAGTTGCTGAGATACCCCTGAGATGTCCTGCAGGGCTAGGCCTGTGGGCTTAGTATAACAGATGTGTCCTGAATGCTCCCAGCTCAGGCTTTTTGGCCCAATTCACCAAATATTTCCGATCCATGTGATTAAAGCCTGTTCAGATGTGCCTAAGTAATATGCAGGGTGGGCATAAACTTGACAACATACCTAACATGAAGCAGAGCCTGATTTGGGAGCCAAGAAAAAGAGTGCTTCTTCTCATATAGAGCTGGGGTTTTCTGCTGGCACGTTTATTTAGTATTACTCCTAAACTGGTGGATCAGATGAAAGTCAGTCGAGTGGAAGAGAGGGCTGTGCTGAAGCAGGCTCTCCTGATAATTGCGATGCTGCCAGCGTTCTTCCAGTCACTTAATAGATTTCCCCAGGTCCTCTGTGCCAGGTGAAGATTTCCTCATTAAGGGGAATTTATTCCATTTCTTTTTATCGTGTCCTATTGAGGAAGAAGTGTGAGTGGATGGAGCTCCAAAGATGACAGGGTGGAATTTTTAAACAAAAAGCAACAGCAAATTGACACTGGAAGCCTCAAAGAAGGCACAAGCGAGGTTTGGGAGAGGCTTGTGTTGTTTATCAGCTGCAAAATGTGCAGGGAAGGAAGCTTGCTGGGGAAGCGGTTATGGCAGTGTGGGAAAAGTCTGATTCTCTGATTTTGAAGCTCTAAAACTCTTGACTGTCGTTTTGCAAAGGTGATTTTTGGGAAACAGTGCTTTAGAGGAATCTGGAATCACGGCCACTTAATCCTCCTTTGTTTCTGAACTGATGACAATCCCGTTAGTTCAATCTTTGGAAGATTTTCTGCACGATCTATGAAGAGTAAGTGATGCCCCAGGGAAAGTGGGAAGGCAGTGATGTAGGACTGGGTCATGTATTTGGGAATAGTCCAAGTTGAGGGTTTTTTCTTCTCTTTTTAGTGCTTGATTGCTGGAGAGGTCTTGGAAGGGTCATTTGCACTCAGATTTTCAGAGATCAGCGTGATCCTGCTCTCGCTGGCTTTAGTGTCTATAGCAAATCTAAAGGGCCAACTTTGAGCAAAGGCAGTGGGACCAGAACTAGTTAATGCTRAATCTTAAAAATCATCACCTTTTAACCTCAGGGTGTCTTGGTTTCACTCTCTTTTATATGGATTTCACCCTACCAACACTCTTTGCATGTTTCTTTATATTCTTAAGGTGGAAGTTGGGATGTATATGCTAAAAATTATCATTATTAGTAAAATGGAAATTAGCCAGTTATAAAGGTGTCTGTCCAGTGCCCCCAGGGAAGCAGCTGCAGGTTTGGATTTGCAGCTCTCTAGTCCAGTTCCTCTGAAGACAGCGGGAGCAATTACTCTGGTTTACACTGCRTGCCCTTCCTCGAGCTGTGCCTCCAAATCCCAAATCCCTGGGTGCTGCCTCCGAGGCTTTTTTACTTCTCATCTTGTGGCAGATCCCAAACTCGGGTACTTGGCAGGCAGCGCTGGTGGGTGTTTGACTTGCGCTGATTTTCTGCGATGATATAAAATGACAAAACTCGTCCTTACATCCACAGAGCGGGGTTGTCAGTCCTAACCTCTCCAGCCCTGTGGTGCTCTGGGCGCCTTCCCTTCTTATCAAGTTGCCTGCATGGCAGTGAGAAATGAGGAAACTCCACATGTCTAAATGCTGCCTGAACAGAGGCTCCCCCCACATGTTTCTTAGCAGCCACACTGAGAGCCACATCTCCCGTCTTTCGCTCTTCACGCGTTGGGAGCCGCAGAGGAAGAACGCACTGTTTCATTTCCCCTTCAGCTGCTCAGTTCTTGCACAGTGCTTGTCCTGTGCAAGATTGGTTACCTTTCTGTGAGCATTAATAAATGTCCTAACCTGGTCTAAGCTGCTAGCCCAAGGCAAATGAATCACGTCACAAAATGATCCCTGGTTCTTGTCCACCCACCCTGCTGGGGGGTGTGGGTGGGGGGCTGGAAATGACGATGAATGATACTGTTATAATGGGATGCAAAAGAAGGAATTGAAGCAAGCCACAGATGAAGGCAATATTCTTTCTCTGTCAGTAGTCAAATGGCAGCTAGCTGTGTGTGTTTGAGACAGGAGCAAGGGCAAGAGAGGGAGCAAAAATGCGCTGGAGCAGACTCATTTTCTTGGGGTCGTCGGGCCTGCTCACTTGTACTTCGGCAATGCAGAATCTGGGAGAGAAATGTAATGTGGCTGTGTCCTTTCTAATCGCTGGCGATGGCTAACATCTGTTTAGTGAGAGAGTCTGCGGGTTTTGCTTGCTCTGTTTCCTCCTGTAAAACACTCACCTGCCTTCGGTCCTGGCGTTCACAGTTCACGCGGGAAGTCCTGCCCTGGAGCTGAGATCAGAAAGCCAAAAGAGCGCTCTCCGGAGAAGCGGAGGAGTTTTGCCGAGGAAGAGTTAGCATGTGGAAACCGCAGGCTTTAATGTAACTATTGGGATGCTGCAAAGCGGGTCTTATTTTGGGAAGTCTTTCTGCATGTAGAATCACATCCAAAACGTGGAAGCTCAAAGCTGCTAGATCAGGCAGGACTGTTTCCTTGTGGCACTAGCAAAGAGCAGGAGCTGCTGGAGTAATAAGAATGAGGTGGTGGGGGGTTGTGTAAGTGGTACTCCCGCCTGGAGCCCCCCGAGGACAGGAACAGGCCGGTTTGGTTACCCCGTTACTGGCAGACGGGACRTAGCTCAGAGCGTAGTGGTTTTGATGAGCGTTTCCTCTTTGCCTTAGGTTTGGCCTCACAAGCTGTTTGCTCCTCTCTTGTAGGCAGGTAGGGCATCATGTTCTCATACTGGAAGGGAGAGAGATGTGGCATTAGAGGGAAAATGTAATGGATTGTGTCATGGAGGGAAACCCACCTACCCTGGGATTTGGACACCAAAGTTTCTGGTCCCCAGTTCAGCCCTCAGAATAGCTGGTTTGCCGTTGCTGTGACTCTCACCTGTTGTACACCAGCCTGGCTTCACGGAGGGCGGTGGAGCTGCTCCGTACCCAAGCCAGAGCAGAAAAATCCAATCCAGCGACTCTCTTTCATGCTTCGGCTTCCTGACACATTCCAGTAAAGCAGCCTTACCCCTCTCCTCCCACTCAAATAACATAATGCTATTTATTTAAAAATACCATCAAGCAAAGGACATAATTCAAAAGCTCTGATTTAGGAAAATAGCTTGTTTGTTAATCATTTCCTTTCTCCTGATTCAGAGCTTGCTTGCTCATAAAATATTGATTTATTAGGCAGGCAACGATGCTCTTGGCAATGAAGATGAAAAGCAAAAGTGCTGATAAAAATACATAGGCTTTTTTATGTTTTTGCAAAAGCTAAGCTTAGAAAAGGTAGCTTAGAAACAGAGACAGGCAGAAACCATCAGGGCTATATGTGAAGTCAAAACAAAATGAAACAAAGATAGTATGGGAGAGAAAAAAGTGTGTGATGGAGGAAATAAAGTGGGGATGGAGAAGATGAAAAATTCACGAGCAAAATGGGCAAGAAACCATTGAGCTGCATAGAGCACTGGGGAAAACAACAGACCTGAAACAAACAGCAAAAACTAGGACTCCTAAAAAGCAAAAACAGAAGGAAAACTAGAACATGTGGAAGTGCTGAGAGGCCCTGATTGCAAATAAGTATGAGATGACAAAAGGTGTGCCCCGGGTCTGCCCTGTCCGCCTCTTGCTCTCTCTTCCTTTCTGTAATGCAGAAGCAGCACAAATGCTGCGGAAAAAAAGTATACTTGAGACGGACAGGAG
This sequence comes from Apteryx rowi, assembly GCF_003343035.1. Lineage (NCBI taxonomy): Eukaryota > Metazoa > Chordata > Aves > Apterygiformes > Apterygidae > Apteryx > Apteryx rowi. Next base: position 3,357,780 of record NW_020447419.1, on the reverse strand, counting down.
GAAATGCCTGCCTGTGCGCGTGAGCCTCTGGAGCTCATTTCCACTGTGTATCCCTGAAGCCACTTACCTTTTCAACAGACTGGCCATTTCCGGAGATAGACAGAACTTCCCCAGTGATGGAAGCAAGAGTTTGTTTGAGACAAATGGTAGTGCTTTGAGGCAAGTCGCCCCCCGGCGTGGCAGGGTTGGGGGGCAGTTGTGCCCCTCAACGGGTCACCCCAGAAGGCCGGGATTGTCAYGCCTTCACGGGGAGCGCGTGGCCGCTGTGAGAGGCGAGAGGTGCAAGTACATGCGCCGTTGATCCAGCCCCGGCTGGCGAGGCCTATATTTTAAAACTTAGAATGGGAGGAGAAAAGCAAGGGAGATTTTCAGTTGAATTTCGGGCACGCGGATGTGGGGACACTGAATCCAAGAGAGTAACTACCCTGAGTCCTCTGGGGCGGCCGTACTGGTGAATGACCATATAGATGCTGTGGATATGGTGAGCTTGTACTAGCCCGGTGGAAAATGCTGCCTGAGAAATGGTGGGCCCCATCGTGAGTCCCTCTTTCGTGTCTCAGAAGCGTGATGAAAAAAACGGTTGCGCATCCCAGCGGCAGAAGTGTGCCTGTAAGCTTTACCTAACAGGTGTTTGTATGGGACATATGYAAGAGCTGTCGTCTTCCCTTCACACCCGTGTTCCCACAGCAGCAGCCCCTCAATGCAGTATTGAAGACACAAGCACTCACATGTCTTCAGACCTGTACTGTAAAGCCTTATGTAGAGTCTTCTGTATTTAAACGCAGTGAAGCTGTTCCAGAAGAGACGCTGAGGAGAGCCAAACAGATCGGCTTCTCAGACAGGCAGATTGGGAAGTGCCTGGGGCTGACTGAAGTCCAGAGCCGTCAGCTGAGACTGAGGAAGAATATAGTGCCTTGGGTGAAGCAGGTACCGTGAGAAACATTACCGTTTGCTGATGATGATGGCGTGGGGGCTTCTAAGGGTGCAAGAAACAGAAGATTTCTATGCCATTAGAAAAAGTAGAGGTAAATGAAGCAGAAACCCTGGCTRTGTTAACATCAATGGGAATTTTGATGTTGACTTTAGAAGAAGCGCTATTTCATCCATCTAGCTGTTAATTCTTCACTGCAGTCCTCAATGCAATGACATGAAGCTGCAGACCAAACATCCCTGAAGAGAGACTTGAAATACTCTAGTTCATTTTATGTGTGGCTGAGGTGGGAACAGCTATCTGGCCTCAGAAAGAGGCTGGGAAGACTGATGCTGGCCCACCATGTTGTGACCGTAAAAAGCCTAGTATGTCTTTTCTCTTGGTAGTAACTTTTTACAGGGTAGTTCTTTATTGCAAATGTCCTATTGTTATGAGATCATTTGCTATTCATTGTGATAGCACCGAGCATAATGAGCTCATCTCRTATTCAAGACAGCATCACCAGTGCTTTGCTAGGTGTTCTGTTGCCGCACTTTAAGGGACGTTGGTATTAAAGTGCCACCAGCTGTTTTTTTTCCTTGGGGGGGGGCACCCACTCCAAACTACTGAATGTTTCTGAAAGACCCCATCTGTGTCCTCAGGCCTCATTCCAGATGCAGATCTGGAGATCCAGATCTCCTTCTATTTCACAGCTACTGTTTTCCTTCTGTGTCCTCACCTGGCCTATAGAAATGTGGCTGGTCTTGCACTAYGTTTTTGCAACTGCATATGGCACTGCAGTGCTGAATTGATTTGTGTGCCAGTGTTTCTTTAATAAGGTCATTCTACTTATGCCTGCATTTGTGGCACCAAAGCATATGTTTCTTCTTGAGCCATGAAGTACAAGTCGCAGTAATAGCAACAGTAATGAGCAGCAGAGACTTACATAGTGCTAATAACGTAAGGTCACATTCTTCATTACTCACAAGGATTTGGACAACCAGTGGGGATTTGTGAAAATACTTGGAGAGTGGAAAGATTCTTAAATTGCAGGATGTAAAAGTTCATGGCAGGACTGCTTTAATATTGTTGCCCATTCAGTATTCTGTGCAGAAATGTTTCAGCATTTCGTTCAGGGAACTTTAGCAATAGCTAGTGACCTAGATGAACTAGTCACCATGCGTAACATGTAATAAGTAGTTGACACAGTTTATGAACAGCTTGGTAGGGAAATTATTCTTCTGGGCTCTCTGGTGACTAATTACATAAGAAAAGTTGCTGAAAAGTACATGTTAGGCGTGGTTGAAAACCACTCTTGCTTTGTGTGCAATTTAATTATCAAAGCAAGAGATTTATTATAATGTAAATACAGAGTAYTTTCTCTGCTGCTACTCAAGACAATCACTAAGTGATAATTGCCTATGAGTTTGTATTCAGTGAGGGATTAAGATGGGGTCAAGAGTATAGCATGAAGAACCGAGATGGTGCAGCTAAGGAATTCAGGAGACCTGGAGGAATGGAGATCTGTGCAATTAATGCTCTCRAAGTAACTAGAGAATGAGGAGGGCAGAGAGAAGAAGGGGTGGATGGAAAAAGATCGTGAGCTGTGGAGGTGTTTTATCAAATGGTTGCGGAGCTGAAACTGCAGCTTATAAAGAGAAGGTAAAGCCTCCTGCTGACTGAGCTGGAAGGCCTGGGGGAAAGGCCAGGCAATGAAAGAGACTCTCCTTTTGCCGCTTTGCCAGCATATCACAGTTTGGGTCATCTTCTCTCTTGAGGAAAGACATGATGGGAAAATATAAGACAGAAAGGGAGGGGATGAGGGTGGAAAGAACAAACTGCGTGTAAGAAAAATCTTGTACTGGCCAGGTCACATTCCCTTCTCTCCTTCCTTCTTACAGATTGACACGCTGGCAGCAGAATACGCCGCAGTAACTAATTACCTCTACATCACGTACAATGGGCAGGTAGGTGCATTTGAAAACAYCAGTCTCATTGCTGTCTATTTTGATTTCTTCCCCCTATGTCACGTTATTTCTGGAGACCTTGAGGGTGTCTCTGTAGCAGTTGTTTTGCATAGTGTTATGTGTAATCCCCTTTCAGCAGGCCTAAGACTTTCACTTGCCCGTATACTGATCCAGTGCATTTAGTGTTAACGGGTTGTACATCATTGTGATCTGTGCTGTATCAACTGCATTTACATCCACTGTGTACGGATCAGATGCTGGGAACGCAGYCCTCTGTGACTCGTGCATCATCCCTTCCTAGCATTCATTTTTTAGGAAACGCACAGCTCCTCAGGCTGCTTGAGTAGGTAAGGCAAGTCAAATAAGTGGTGCTGTGTCTCTTCTCATTTAGGTACAGCACCATTAATTCCAGTGCAGTTGCACCTGATTTACACAGCAGTAAATGAGATCAGACTCAAGCCCTGAAGGATCGGACTGTTGGATGTGGGCTGAACAGCAGAAATTGTTTGTTCTCAGAAGCATGGAGTTAGGTGCTGCTGAGTACAGATCCTAATGACTTCTCTCCCTCCCTTCTCAGGAACATGATGTAAAATTTGATGACTGTGGAGTGATGGTATTGGGCTGTGGACCGTATCACATAGGTAAATCTTTCTTACAACTCCTCTGTCCTCCTTGCACCCTCAAGCCTTCTTGGATATTCTCGTGGTTCRTTTGTTCCTCTTCTCATATGGTGCCAAAACCCTCCAGAGCACAGTGCATAGGACATCAATTCCCAGCACAAGGTTTGTCTTTTACACTTGCTTGGGGACTTCATTTCACGCACTGGAAAAATAGAAGACTCTTTATTACTTTTCACTTGAAGCTGGAGAGCACATCACCTAGTTGTGATTTCCAGAGTGTGTGTGGTGTGTTTTTTTGTTTTTGTTTTTTTTTTAATCTTACTTTTTGCAAGTGTTAAGGCCTCTAGAATCTGGTACCTTGTTATGGAAGTTTGTTTCTGCCGCAGCTTTCTTCAGTCGAATGTGTTTACTGCCAGCTCATGACTATGTTGTTATATGCTATCTGTTTTATTACCGTAAGCATATATGTTTATGATAATATTTGGATATCTTCAGCTACTTTTGTATAAACAATTCTCCATGTGCTGTTATTTCAGCCCACTTCAATGATTATGCAGTGTAAGAGTTTTCTCATGGTTATGAGGACTGGGTAGACAGATTGTGCTGAATTCTTTGTATGATGACTTTTTCTTTTCATGAATCCTTTCCAAATAGCTTGCAATTATTATGAAGAAAAAAACTATTTTTCAGAAATATTTTTGCTCTGCATCTCACAAACAGTGATAGTTTTTGATAGCTGAAACTTAAACTGCATTCATTTGTTTTGCTTGGGAAGACAGGTCACGTGATACACTTCTGTTGCTGATTGTAGGACGTGTCTTTTTGAACTCTGTTTCCAATATGAATATTGAGATGAGTGAAATCAGGAGGAATGCTCCAAGATTATGCTATTTTCTGTGAACACTTCTGCTAGTCAACATGCTGTGCAGGACAGTTGCAAAAACAGAACATGAAAAGGATGACAATGATATTTAATAATTTAATCGAATGCAGATGAAAACATTTTGCACTGTTCACCTGAAACTACTGATAATATAGATTTAGCATATAGATCTGATCTTGGTCTTGCCTGTTCTGTAATTTTGATTAGATCATGACAATCTTTGCAGAAGATTGTAACTAAATAAAGTCTGCTAATAGGGAAAACAGTTACTAGTTACTACCATCTAAAAGATGTTTTCCAGGTGCAATAGCCAAGTTGACTTTTTTTTCTTTTCTTTTGTTATTCTTGGAGAGCAAGTATGCAGTGTGCTTTTTGCCTATGCTTTCAGAACTGTAATCTTAATTCAATGGGATCTACTTAGTGTTCCCTGTGGATTTACATTTACAAAACAGGGATAGGTCAGAAACAGGTAAATGATTTGGATGGAAGTTAAAAAATGTGAAGTTACCATTTTTAATCACGCATTGTCTTTTCTTTGTGAAAACTGAGTTTTAACTTAAAAAATGATTTTTTTTCAAAAATACTTGAAAATATATTGCAGCAAAATGTCAATAATATTTGCATTTTTGCACAACAGTAAACTTTTTTGGAGGAAATGTGAGGTCATTTCATAGGTCATGCTGTAGTTTGTATATAGAAAGAAAATTACCCAAATTGAACTGTTTTATTTATTTATTTCCCTGTTCTTTCTTGATAACCTAAGATGACAAGTAGAAACATGATATGAATTCGGACAGTTAAGGACTCTTGACCTTCCGAGAGCGCCTTGACCTCTGGCTTCTCGAGAACCTGAGCTGCAGAGTGCAGCCGCTGGGCCTTGGGGCTCCTGGTCGAATATTCAAGGCGATGCTTGCTCTCCGCTCCTGCCACGCGGCTGTGTCCTGTGCTGGGAGAGGGACACCCTGGTCAGGTTTTGTTCCTATAAAAGTCAGTCCTGAAAGGCAAAGGTGTAAAAATAAACTGTGCTGCCGCGTGTGTGGATGAGCAGACCGCTCTGTACGGTGCGTGGTGTGCACACAAACCTGACATGATCAAAACCTGAAAGCGAGTTCAAAAACATGCATGTATTGATGTAGTGATTATCTTCGCAGGAGCGGTGTCTGGTTATGTTACAACAGCCATTACCAGTATTACTGCTTGTTTGCCGTCTTCCCCTTTCCCGCTGTTTGGACACAACCATTACTGGCTGTGGCTGGAATACACTTACATGTGTTCTGCTGTCTTCCCGGGTAGTATCCAAAGCAGTCAGATGGGGACTCCGGATGACCTTCATGTCCCAAAATTGAGGTTTCATATACATGTAAGAATACCTGAGTAATGGAAGTGAATTAAAAAGAAGGTTAATGAGCATCTGTTGACCCTCTGGGAACCATTCAGCTTCAAACGTGATTTCCCTCTTTTCTGCRGGGTTTTAGCTGTGGCCTAGTTGTGTGATGAGATTCCTGTTTGCAGGTGTAGGGAAGTAACGTGTGCGCCTGTCAGCGAGTGACCTGTGACAGCCGTCTGCTCATTACTAGCTGTTGTGGAGACACCAGTGCAGCACAGTCTGAATTTCCAACCTATCTTATGACACAATTATATATGAAAATACTGATATCAGTAATTAACTATCATGTAATGGCTGTGAATACATCACGATGAGGTCAAGGTTTTGTAAGCATAACCATTTAATGATGCTTTTTAAATTTAAATATGCATCATTCTCTGTTGAGGGTAGCCCTCTTAGATGTTTGAGCATAGAAGTTCGTAGGACACTAGCCGTTAGCCTAATGGTCTGGATTACAACGCTGTCTGTGGCCAGCAGGGTGCTCCTGAGTCCTGATTCCCCAGCTGTCTAGACCAGGGACCTTTCCGAGTCCTGGCTGAGTCCCTCTTTGCTTCTTCCCTGGAGATGTGGCCGCAGTGCTCCCTCGGGGCTGAGGGCTGTAGGATGTGCCTGCCTCAGAGTGCTGCTGGAGCCACCGTGGCCTTTAAACCACGGTGAAAGGATCACCGAGTGGCTCACAAAATATTCCTCTGTCGATTCGCCTCACCTAGAGTCAGCGCTCGGGAAAGTCGAACCCGCTGTCCTGTCGTTTATCTGTTGTTTGGTTAGCCACACTCTGCTTTTGGCAAGGTAAAAAAAACACTTCCGTCTTTTTTTTTTTTTTTTTTTTTAAACCATGTCTGTGCAAATGCTTCGTGTTTCCTGGACTGAACAGTGCCATCCCCTAATCATGCGCACTCATTCTGTCGCCTCTGAGTTTCTGCCTCTTCGGTTCATCTCAGACAAAGTGCACTGGTTAGCAGGCGGTAGGAGCTGGATGGGCAGCAAGAGCTGACACGAGCATTTACGCGTGCAGGATGACGGCCGTGTTAGAGGCCTGCGATCCTGCGCAGCTGGGCTGACATACGTGTGCTTGGAGGCTCACGCTTGTGGGTGCTTAGTTTCCATGGGAGGACAATTAGATTTCTCGCTCTGAACTGACAGGAGCCAGTGCTGTTTCTTTTTTTCTTTTTTTTAAGCTTGAATGCTAAGAACATTTGTTTGTGTTCTCTTCCCGCCCATCCTTCCTGTCTTTGCCCACTTCTCTGTCCCCTGGCAGGCAGCAGCGTGGAGTTTGACTGGTGTGCTGTCTCCAGCATCCGCACGCTGCGTCAGCTTGGCAGCAAGACAGTCGTGGTGAATTGCAACCCGGAGACAGTGAGCACAGATTTTGATGAGTGTGACAGACTATACTTTGAAGAGCTGTCATTGGAAAGGATCTTGGACATCTACCAACACGAGGTAAAGAAAAGCAGTGGCAGCAACAAAAAGCCATGAAGCAGACCAAACTTTTCAAAATTCATGTCATCAGCTTGCTTTGGCAGAGCATCTGGGGGTGCGGGGGGAGAGCTTGCTAGCTAAAGCTGTTTGGTTTGGGTCCCGATGTTGCATTTTACACATCGTTGATGTTCCTAGCAGACTGCTCAATAATGAATGCCAAATAAATATTAAATTATTTTGCAAGATGCCATATTGTGCAATATTTACAAGCAGATTTAATTTGCTGCACAGTCATTTATCGCGCAAATTGTTCTGCCCTTGCAGTGCTGAGCTTCAGCACTTGAGCATATCCTTGACTTTAAGCACAAGTACTCCCCTGAAGCAAGCAGAACAACTTACATACCTAACAGTAACTTGTGCTTAAGAGCTTGCAGTCCTGGGCCTTACAGTACAGTGGGGATGTATCACATGTTGTCCAGCGTGCAGACAAGCAGGCTGGGAATGGGCCACTGGAATCGCCATCAAACCATAAGATGTTCCAGTTCCTGATCCAGATATCACATGTGTCTGTCAGGGGTTTTCAAGAGCTCGGAGCTTCTGATACCAAGATACAGAGAGGAATCCCAGGCAGACTTGATGGTGAGAGGATTTATGATGGAAACAATTTGTCCTGGTATAGGAAACGTTGATTTCTGTCTGGTAACGTGCTCATCTTGGATGCTGTGGCTGAGACTTTCAGAGATACTTCAGGTCCTTCACCTCCCTTGAAATTCAGTGGGAGTTGGCTATATAACTTCCTGAAGCAACTTTGCAGAACCCAGGTCATGTTAAGCTTTTGATTTTCCTTGGCTCTTCTTTCAGTACATGACACTTCGAGATGAGCTCCTTTGTGAATGCAAGCAAGTTTCTAAAATGGTTTTATCACTTGACTGCATTTTGATCATTCCCAAATTTGGAACCACGCAAAAAGCCACTCAGAACTCAGGTCCCATTCTCTAAACTTTGTTCTTGAACGCCACTTGCAGAATACTGTCCTGGGACCATTTTTCAGATTGCATCTTCATACTTTCCTATTTTTTCATCTTTTTTTACATCATCTTTAAATTTTCATGAAAACAGACTCTTTACTGGAAATCACAGATTTAGGACAGGCCAAAAGACTGGCAGCTTGCAGGAGTCTTAAAGGCTGATTTTCAGATGCTTTAGGATTTTCCATGAGGTTCAGCTCTATAACATTGAACTCTTGTTTACTTAAACAAAACTGAACTTCTGAACTTGGGCGTGGAGGAAATTGGTGTGACAGTCTGTCAGAGAAATAACACTGATGAAACACAGCGTCTAATTACTGCAGGATCAAAGACAAGGTAGAGATAGGTGATGAGGGAGCAACTACTCATTTTAAAAACATAGTGCTCGTAATTAGCACGTTGGGCAAGAAGAATACGTGAAAAGAATAATGCATACGTTTTAGAGCCTGGGTTACGCCGCTTGGGACAGCAGTGCTTGGTGAGTCGGAGGTCGTGGTTCTCAGGCCACGTTCTGGCCTTGCTTGTGCTGGGAGGCGTTGCAGACCTCGAGGTCTAACAGCGACCTTCTCCGGTACCCAGAGCTGAAGGGGAGGGATGCTCTGGCAATTACACCGGCTCAACCAGCTGTGCTCATGAGCTGAACTGTGATAATGCTTCTGGGCATGGTTTTAGCCTGGTGGTGGGAGGGAAAAACGGGGAGAAGGGAGTTGTGGGGAGTTTGCAGAAGATTCTGGTACCCAGGCTTGGGTACAAAAGCCACCAATTCAACGTTTGCTGTGCCGGTATTAAATCCATTAAGATCTGAGTCGAAACAGCCAAAGTTGTGCTCTCTAGTACATCTCAAGAAGAGGAATGAATGCTCAGCTGTTTTGGAGCTCTTCTCTTAGGCAGTGACAACAGGGAACGGTGTCAGTATACTGAATTTGCACGTGTGGAAACTGAGTCTCTGAGGCGTGGAGAGACTGCAGAGAGCCACGCAAAAGGCCACTGGCAGCCCTGGGGACAGACCCCAGATCTCCAGCAGAATATGGTCCAAAATGGATCATTTGCTGTATGTTGTTTTTTTTAAAAATGAGCAAGCCAAATGCTAATGCCCTGTTAGCAGAATCCTTCCTCAAGAAAATGCGGTTGGAAGTCAGTCCCTAAGGAAACAACCAAGTTCAAAACTGAGCTTCTGATTCAGGGATCTCTCACTGATCCTGCAAATACCTCCTCTCCCAGCTTAACGTAAAACACACGAATAGTGCCATGATTTCAGCCCAGTCTTTTAAACTTCCCTGCTCGTTAGACTTTCAAGGTGCAATGAGCAGTGTCAGTGGGACAAATCCTTGGAAAAGTGCTGGAGCAGTGACAAGGCACAGGTAAAACCATGGGCAAAAGATGGACAGAGCCCTTTGCCCTCAGTAGGGATAGTTTGTGCGTCAGCTCCCTAAACGTTGTTAGGATTAGCATCAAACCACAGGCAACTGTTAAACTTAGCTAAACAGGGGCACTGACCTGTCCCAGTTTTCTGATCAGGCAAATTAGGCTATATCAAGGAGTAAGTTTAACAGCGAGACTGCGGGAGCTGGAACTGCCCACTAGTGTTGCTCACAGCGTAGCATGGTCCTATGCCGGTGACATACTCAGCTGTCCCTCCTCTTCCTCTCCCTCGTGTCCCTTTGCCTGTCCCTCTCCAGTCAACGTTCATGGCTGTGCAGAGTGGAGCTGTGCTTTGGAGGGAAGCTTAATTTGCTGTGAGCGTGCAAAGTTAGGTGGCAGTCCATGGGGACAGTAATTAAAAAATAAAAATAAAAAAAATCCTTCCCTCAGATTTATTGGCTTTTTGTTTCCAGAGGAGATGTTCCCTTTTTATTTTAATATCTATCTGCTTGAGGGTCTCTTCTGATCCTTTTTCAGTTTCTGAAAYGATTCATAAAACTAAAGGAGGCTCTCAGGTACAATTTTAATGGTCTAATTTGTTTTCAAACTCAGGGAAGAAGAAAAACCAACTCTATTACTAATGGCATAAAAGCAAGGTAGTAATAAAAAGAGTAATTTTTATTATAAAGTGGAAAATAATTCTCTTTAGGCTTCTTTCAGTGGATTATGTACAGTATATATTTGAAAAAGATATGCTGGCAAAGATACTCATTTTCTTTATAGTTAAAATATGGCTGATGACAGTGTTACGTAGTGGAGTCCATATGTGTCTGCCCACACTGCTCAGTGGTGCGGTCCTGCTCCTGGCAGGGCAGCGCTGGTCTTCAGGCGAGAGTGTTATTTGGGAAATACAGCAGAACTGTAGGAATTCAGGCTGAAAGCAGAGTCTCAGTTTATGGCTCTTTCTGAGTAAAAATGAGTACCTGAGTCTTTGCTCTCGGTTTGAGTAAGTCACCCCCTGTGTTGTCTTGGACCTGGAGTCCCTAATGCTATCCCAGCTTTGACGTAGGCAGCGTTTTGATTTTACAGGCTGAGTGACTGAAATTGTTTTGAAGGAAGAGAGAAGAGACAAAGCTGGAAAGGCCGGAGGTTAAAATATGTTTAGGATAGATTGAGCTAGCTCTGATGCCCTAAGCGGGCTCGTCACAGCCCCCTGCTTGCTCTGCCCTTGGCGAGCGAGGCGCGCTTTGCTCCCTGTCCTAAGCTCTCGCAGGCAGTAGCTGTTGGCCGGCAGCTGCCCGTCATCCCGGAAACGGCTGCTTGGGGAAAAGCAAGAAACATGGTTTCCAGCACTATATATTAGCATGTTAGGCAAATGAGTAATCTTGTCGTCCTTGGGATAATAAGCACTACTTAAATGCCAGGCTTTTTTACTGGATCTTTATTATGGTAGGAAATTAACCACATTAAAGTTAAGCCGGGTTTGTATTAGCATTTATCATCTGTTTTTTCTGAGTCACTTCTAGTCTATCCTGCTCACAGCTTACAAGTCTTGCACTCTAAATCCCTTTAAATCCCTCATTAAGAAGTTCCTTTTCCAGGAAGGCCAGCAGTGCTAACCTTCTTCGGGGAAAACACCCTTCTTAATTAAAAGAACATTGGTACTCTGAAAGATAGAGCCAAGCTGTGGATCACCCTGTGCATTGGGTGTTTGATTTATGCTTCTCATTTGCTAGAGGTGGGCAAAACTGTGCGAAACACATCTCTTGCTTCAAAAGAGCCCTTCAGGACAGCAGTACTGTGGGTCTGATCCTCCTTTGGGCAAAGTTTCACCAGCTTTAATTTGGAAGTAAAGTGCCCACTATTTAATTACCCTGAATTATTACATGATCTAAATGTAATTCAAATTGTCATCATTGTTGCAGGTACTCTAAGGCCTATTATTCTTACCATTGAAAAATTTCATGCCAGACTATTTTGAACTTGAAAGCCGTAGGGGGGATCTATGTAGAAAATGCCCGTATTTGCACCTGAAAAAGGATGTATTTGCAAGCGAGCTCACTTGTCTTTTTGTTTTATGCCACTTATTATTTCCTCACTTAAAATGTTCTGGTCACGCAGTCAGAAACACGAAATATGCTGTTGTGGCTGAAGGATGCTGTGCGACCTGATCCGCCTCATCTGCTTCAGAAATTGAGGCACTTGCAAATCACCTGCATAGAAAGGAGCTTGTATCTGGCTGAATACTTGCAACTACCACAAGGAGCTAGTCAAGAGTAATGAGGAGCAATGAAAATAAAGGGTTAAACGTAACCAGAATAATTCACCATCACAGGCTGTCGGACAGATCAGACTCTGTTGAGCTGCRCTGCTTTGCTTCGTATGGGCCAGCACAGGGTCAGCAGTGAGCGCTCCTCAAAGGTTGGCTTCTGGGGCTAGGGAAGGATGTTTGCTTAGCAAATAACTGTGCTGGCAGAAAAGAAATGACTGCTTCCAGTTGTTTTCCGTTGCTCCTCTGCTGGAGGTTACTGCCTTGCAACTCTGTAGAGAGAAGAAAAAAAAAAGAGAGAGTTTGCCTGAATGTCTGCTGCTCTGGCACTCCGTGACCAGGAGCGAGGGAGGAGAGGCTGTTTTCTCTGAAGAGCTGAGCTGATGGAGAAAGGGCCTAAAACGCCCTGTTTGTTCATGTTGTTGTGTCTGAGGGTCAGAGTGGGGGAGTGGGAGCAGGCTCGGTTGGAGTGATGATCCCCATGTCTGCATGCAGAGAGCCCTGGGGGGACAGCTGAGCAGGAAAGGAGTTTTACATTTTGTTGGCCTAGCTGCAAAGCTAGGGAGCACCTGGCAGGCTTGGGCTTATCCTCCCTGGGAAAGCAGAAGTAGCTAAACAAGAACTGAAAACAAGGTAACAATCTGTGGTTCTAACAGAAGTTATAAACTCTGGGCTTAAAATCCAAAGGCATGTGAACACGGCAGGCTCCTGCAGCTTCCAAGGGAATTAAACTTCAAGTTACTGCTGTGTGCTGAGACACATCAAGCAGGATGCTGTTTTTTTAGGGAGGATGCACTCTGTATCATGCTTTGCTGCCTGGGTACCGCTGAGTCAGCATATGTATGATCTGCCTTTACTCATAGCAACTGAAAAGTGAGGCAATCTAAATATTGTATCCTTACTTATAACAGCTCTTAATGTTTAGTAAGACTGAATGCGACTGTGCTACTTTCTCTCTGCCAACAGGGATGCAGTGGTTGCATTATTTCTGTAGGTGGGCAGATTCCCAATAACTTGGCTGTGCCACTGTACCAGAGCGGAGTGAAGATCCTTGGCACGAATCCTTTGCAGATTGACCGGGCAGAAGATCGCGCCATGTTCTCGGCTGTTCTGGATGAGCTGCATGTGGCCCAGGCCCCCTGGAAGGCAGTCAGCACACTGGTAGGTCGGGATGTACAGCTAGGAGGTGATAAAGTGGCTTGGGGTTTTTATGAGCATCTCCTCAGGGGGACTGACTTACTGATAAATGTTGAGATTCTGAAGATGCTTAACATTTGGCAGTCTTTAAACTGCCAGGATTCATGAACTTCTTGATCCCTGCTATAGCTCAGGTCTTCCTGCCAAGCTGTGCTTCATGGGAGTGGAGGGAAATTGGAAGGGAAGTGTCTTTAAATCTTCCTCACAAAACATGAGGAATATACCCAGGAAAAGTTAGAGCCACTGCTAGGTTATTCTGGTTTTATCCTACTGGCCTTGAAAACTCTTCTAGCAGGTGGAGACTGCAAAGGAATAGAGATTTGACAGCACCACTCTTTTTGTCTGCTGAAGCTCTTTGGACAGGGAGGGTCTGAAGATGACAACTCTGGAATACAGAAGGGGTGTATTCAGTTCTGCTCAGGCTGTAGTCCCCTACTTTTTTTTTTCTTGCTATCTTAATAGCTAGTAAAGTGCAAATGCAGGCAAAATTGACATTTTGGATATGACTTGAAAATATTTTCTTGTTCACAGCATGTTTTTCCTCCCTGTCTTTAGAAAGATGCAGTTGAATTTGCAAGCTCCATGAGTTACCCATGCTTGTTGAGGCCTTCCTATGTTCTGAGGTAAAGCTCAACCATCAGAGCTCGTCAGGTTGGGTGTATGAACTGCAAAAGCTGTGTCAAGGCAGGGGAGAGAAGAATTTCACGGCACATGTGGAAAACACTGTGCTGGGTACATGCAGAATAAAGCTGCCAGGCTTAACAGGTGGGACGGCTGCTCAAACCAATGAAAGAAGCCAATGGATCTCTTATATCCCTCAGGCACAGAACAAAGATAGAATGTGATCGTAATAGCGTTTGTTTAACGCAATTACCTTTTTCATATCTCGGGGCCAAAACCACAAGCCATCTGGGATATTCCTTAAGGCCCCTGAGACTACTCCATTGAGTCTGCCCGTACAATTAAGCCAGAAGATTGTTTGCCGCCAGTAAAACAGAAGGGAACATGCTGAGGCCATTTATTGGGGTTAGCATCTGTTTTCAGAAAATGACAGTACATCTTTTGAATGCAGCTTCTGATTTGCAGGGCTTCACTGCTTACAGGCATGTTTTGTCTCCTGCACTTTGGCAGCTGCTTCTCTTTAAGTAGATAGTGTACAGGACCACACACTTCTGACAGCTAGACTTTTTTAAAGGAGTTGCATCAGCACACACACAAGTTATGAATGATCACTTCTCTGTGAGGAGTTTCTTCATAGTTGAATGACTCAGCACAGAGAGAGAGTTTGGGCACAGTTTACAAGTGCAAATAGAATTGGAAACAGGATCCTTTTGACATGGAAAAGAAATGCATGTCAAAATGAAGGGGCATAATATTCATTTTCAGTGGAGTCAAAGAATACTTTTATTTAGGAAAAAAAAGAGAAAGAGGAAGGGAGAAAGAGGAGGATTTCATGTATGTTCAATCCTCAAAGGAAGTATCAAAGCATACTTGAAGTATCCTGTAGAAACTCCTGCTGAATGATGACTTTTCTATCCAATGTCTGATTCTTGCAGTGGGGTTGCAGAGCAAAGTTCAAAGCCTCCACTCAGTTCAGGCGGACAAGTTAGAAAGTGATGATGTCGTTCTCTAGATTTTTAAGGCATACTCCTTTTAGCCTGTTTCCATACCTATTAAATTCAGTATAGGCCTTTTCCATGTAAGTATTTGCTAATGCAGTATTTCCAAGGTAGTGTGAGCAATTCAAGGCTGTTTGGGGGGTTAGGGGGACTTTAGGGAGAAAGATGAAACTGTGGAAGGTCAAACTTGAGGAAATAGAGTGAAAAGCCCTAGCACAGCATACTGTCTGGCTTCTATTGAGGGCAGCCAGCCCTCAGCTATGTTCCTTCATGCTTTGAACAGTTATGGCCTTTAATAGTTGCCAATTGCCTTGGAAAACTAATTGCATTCCCCCCCCCCCCCGACTTGTGTAGTACGCGCCAGCTCACATCCTCAATGGTGTAAGTGACATAGGTCTTTGGATTTAATTGAACTCCATTGATTTACATCAGCTGAAGATGTAGCCCAGTAAATATAAGTAACTATAGCTACTTGTAGCTATTTATCTTTGGTGAAAGTGACAGATTTCTACCAGATTTCATGGGATAGATCCTTCCTGCACTTTTCCCGCAGCTTCTGTGAACTTGCCCACCAAAGCAAAGGGGAAGCTGAGCAGCCATGTGGTAGAAGTGGCCAATATAGCATCTTTTAGAAAAGCTCCCTCTCTTTAAAAGGGAGCTGAATCACTGATTCCCAAGCCATCTTCTCCTAAACCTCCTTCTCTGATATTACTGGCAGCTACATTTCAAAGTATATGGCTTTTAGATACAACATTCAGGCATTGGAAAGCCTTTAGGGGCTGGGCACAGCAAAACAATTCCCCAGCAAAGAAGGGTCCATTTCCATCTGCATTCACACTCATAACTAGCACCTGTGGCCTTGTGCCTTCCTGGCTTCCTCTGTCACTGATGAGCCCATGGGCTAAAGGTGGGTTGTGTATCTTTTGTAGTGAGCTGAGAGCTAGCCTGCATATATAGTGGAAAAAGGCTGGGTCTTGAGCAGGGATCTCTGGCTGAGTGGCCATCTGCTCCAGCTTAAAAGGAGGTCTAAAGGCCTGGATCAGAAAGGGGATTTGGCAACAGTGCTATGGCTCTACAATTGCAGTTCTTTAGTTGATCCTTCGCTGTGGTTCTCTTGGTCACTTGTCTTCTCTGGGAAGTATAACGGAGGTTCATTCAGTACTGCTCTGCCTTGCTTTCAGTCAGGAGAGGAGCAAGCAGCTCAAGTCAGGAGCTTGCTTGGCTAGTCTTTCACATAAAGGTGGTTGGCAGCCCCGYGCTCTGGTGTCTAGCGCTCTGATGTCTCCCTGGAAGCCGCCAGGGAAGATGACCTGTTTGTTTTGCCTTTCTCACAGTGGGTCTGCAATGAATGTAGTATTCACTGAAGAGGAGATGAAGAAATTCTTAGCAGAAGCCACCAGAGTCTCCCAGGTATCAGCCCTTGCCCTGTCAGTGCTTTTGCTTGTCCTGATGTTTGCTGTGTTTGTTCACCTGCACTAGCTTTGTTTTCCATCTCTTTCTTTCTGTATTGTTTTTTTTCCTTGTTCTTTACCTTCCTCGTTTGGGGAGGAGCCAGTGAGATGCGACTTTGTCCACGCAGTTCGATCCCTAAAGGGCAGACCCTGCGAACCTGTGCAAGCATCCTCACTTACAGCAGTGGGATCCCCTCGTGGAGCAGGGACAGCAGTTAGATATACCCAGGCTGCTATTTCTGACCAGTTTGTTATATAAAAGCCAAGACAGGGTAATGGTCTGGGACCCCACATGCCCCATCCAAACTTGCTAGTAGCAAGCTAAGCCAACCACGATAGCACTGAACTTACCTTTCACTTAATTTCTGAACCATTTTTCCTTGCTTCCTTGAACAACTTAAACTTTATGCTGGCATCTCCTCACCAATTGATGATGTGGGTTGTCTTGTTTTTTGTTTTTTGTTTTTTTTTCTCAATCCATTTCTTAAATGCAGAAACCTTTGCAAGTTTTTGATATGCCATTTACTCTCCAAATCACATACTGAGTTCCATTTTCCTTTGATACAAAACCAGGACTGCTGCCTGCTTACTGTTAATCCAGTGGGATTATTGATCTGTAGAGTATGTAATGTAGAAGATGAAAGCTCTGGTTTCCTTTCTGAATGTCTTTCAAAAGTAAATTTGGGGATTTTTTTTTTTAGTCTTTTTTTCTAACAAAGAGAGGGATTTGGTCTTGTACATTGAAATTTAGAATAGTAAAATCTGAGCAATTTCCCAAAGTCATGAGTGCTTCAGAACATAGTAAACACAATTCAAAGCTTGAGTTTCTTCTATACTTTTTATTAGTGTTACTGTAACAAGGGATGTTTGGAGAGCTGAGAAGGTGGGAGGAGGAAAACATTAAACGATTGGGCTTGAATGAAGACTATACAGAATTTCGAGTCTGACTTTTCAGCAGTCTCTGAGTTTGGCCTGGTCTCTTAGCCTTTTTTTTTGGGGGGGGGGGCTGTTTTTTTGTTTTTGTTTTGTTTTTTTGTGTGGTCCCTATTCAGAACAGTACTGCAGCACAGTAAATACTACTATCACAGGAACCTTGGAGTTAGAAGTAAGTAAGCTAAAGAGGAACCCTGAAAACACAGCTGGCTATGAAAGCCAGCCACATTACTGTTTACTCAGAGGATTTCTGAGGTCATTAAGGAAGAGGAACAAAACCACGTGATTTTTCAAGTGTATGAGGTAAATGATGGAGGTTGAGTCTCTTCAGCAAGAGAAGAGGGAATCAAGTGAAGACACCTTGCCAAGTAATAATATTGTGAAGGGACAGGTTAGTTGGAGGCAAGACGACTGCTTGCTACCATCTGTCAACAATTCAAAGGGACTTTTGAAAGAAGGAGAATACTAATAATTAATTCTCAAAAGACTACAAGGTCAACCTGTGGTAGAAATCATATTCTCAGCAATGATCAGCCTCCAAAAATACCTGGCTTCTCTCAGTGCTTTGTCTTAAGTACCCTGCTATGTATTTCTCCCATACAGTCGCATCACCAGAACAGACAGCAGCCATCAGTAAGACAGATCCCCATATCATGCCACTGTGGATAGCTTATGGTGGCAATGGAAGTCCTTTAGAAGGCTGAAGCCCAGGAAGGTGATCCCTGGTCAGCTCAACTTGTTGCAGCTCGGTTGACTTTAATTGGGCACTGATGCGCTTCGCTGCTGAGAGGTCTCATCTGTAGTACAGGAGGCCCTGCTGCGAGTTGGAGGTGTAGAGTCTTGGCACTATGTGATGTATTCCTTGCAAAAAGAGCGGATGTTCCCATGGGATCCTTGTGACGCCCAGGTTCTGCTGCACAAACGAGGCATTGATGCTTGCTGCAGCCATGACCAGTTGCGTTTCTCTGGCAAACCATGAGTCTTTGGGTGCTCTGGCCCTGATCCTGTAGTGACTTATGCTAGATTTACATGCTAATTTTTGCTAGTGTACTCAAACTGCCAAGGGAAGGTTTCTTTTTTTCATGAGGTATTTCTGCATTGTCAAAAGCCTTTGTATAGTTGTAGATAGGCTAGCAAAAAGCAAACCAGAACAAAAGTGGTGTATTCTGCTTCTAAGCTAGGGGAGTTTACTGATTTGCATTTTTTATACTAGTCAAGGCTTTGTGGGCTGTGAGTGGTTCCACTGAAGCCAGCAATATTACTTGTGAGCATACAAGTGAATATGAGCACCTTTGTGGGACACGAATTTAATTTTTCTGGTTACAAAGCCTTACCTAAATCTGCTCCACCCAACAAAGCTTCTCCAGCTCAGGAAGTGCCTGACTCGTGTTCTTCTGCTGTTTTAGCTACATCACTATTATGCTGTTGCCTTATTATGGCATTTAAGCTGTCAATAATGTTCAAAACTTCTTGGAAGAGTTGAGACAGATTTGAATAAACAAGACTGAATGCACATGTAAAACCTTCTAGTGAAAAACTGCAGTAAGTCAGAAAGTTATAGGACACAAGCCACTAAATTTATGAAATGGTGTAGGCTGTGGCATTGTCCTTGTCTTTGAATTTACCCTTGCACTGATAAATGTAAGAGATTGTCCCTTGTAACTTCTGAAGTTGCTTTATATTTTTTCTAAAGGAGCCTTTTGAGCATGCACAGACTGTCATTTATTCAATTTTATTTTCTAATAAATAACGAGCAGTTAATAGTGGATGGAACAGGTAAAATGTTGAATCATAAAGGTGGCCTGGAAGAATGCTGTGGATTAGATTTTAACTGTCTGTTGGAGCTGGAGACTGGAAGGAGAAAGCCTCGGAGAAGAGTAGGCAGTGTGGGCTGGCCTTCCAGAGAAGGGCTGGAAGAAGAGAGCGGAAAACTGAATACAGGGGAATGTATTGAGAGTCAAGGGTAGGTCATTCCTGGCCAGCTATGATGTGGCAGCTTCTCCCCGGGATGCTTGGCAAAACAGGCAGAGAAATGAGAAAGAATGGATCTGTTGCCTAAAATGCATAACTTACTGAACTAGCAATTGGCCACTATGCAGAGTCATTATAAGTAAGCCAAGAACCAGTCACTGTGTGAACCAGTGTCCCCAGCTCGGGGGCTGAGAGGCTCAGAGGGAGGAAGAAGGGAGATCTTGGAGGTAAGGGGCATCTTTGGGAGACGAGATCGGAAGTCACTGAATCCGTGCAAGTGTCCTACTGTCTTCTTTGGGCTATGGTCTCACCTGAAAGCTCTTTATGTTTTTGCCTCAAATTTCCCTGTCATGGTGACAAATTGTGGAGGACTCAGTCCTGCTTGACTCATGCAGCAGCAGCAACTTTGGGGAGATCATGCCAGGTTTGCCCCATTGTTTCTTTGGCAAAGTTCACCTGTCTGCAGAAACAAGGATATTAATAACTGGTCGTGTGGGATTCTGCTTCCAAAGCTTTTTCCAGTGATGAATAGTGGAGCACTTGGATGGTCCCCAAATACTCTCAAATAAAAGCATTCTTTTTTCTTGTCTTGATGACAGGATCACCCTGTGGTGCTCACTAAATTTATTGAAGATGCCCGTGAGGTGGAAATGGATGCTGTAGCCAAGGCAGGAAGAGTAAGAATTTTGCTTTTCCTTAATATTTAACTTCTTTAAATCAGAGGCTTGCAAAAATGTGTGGTTTGAGTGTTTTACTATGCAACCATGGGTTTGTACTGAGTAGGGTAACAAGAAGAGATGAATTCATCTGAGGTCTAAAAAAAAAATTGTGCTTGCAAAGCTCAAGACACCCTTACCCTACTGTATGCATCTAACTACTTACTTTTTAAATGTCACTTAACCACATGAATGAATCCTTTAGAAAATAATTTTTACTGGATTCACAAATCACTGRCTTTGCAAGTGACTTGCATCAGAATTATATCAGCACTCGTTATGATATTGCCACAGTTGTTTTATTATTACAATTTCATCTTGTATTTCATTACTAACCAAAAACAATTCTTACAAACAACCACAAATTTTTCATATAACAGAAATGCTCTGTTTTCAGTCTTCCTTTTTAACCAGCAGACAAAATCATTGCCTTTTTGGGTGTCAAGGTACTGCAACTTGATGCAATTCATTTAGCTTAAACTCCTTAGGCCTGAACTTCCCACACTTGCATTTCTCTACAATTAACCCCTCCTCGAGGGGTCAACAAATATGTACAAATGATGTTATTACACAGTTGTTCCTATTGGAAAATGATAAGCAGATCTTAGAGAGCTGGTTTAAAGGCTTTTAATTAGTTTTTACCTTCTGAGTCAAAAATGTGTATTAAAAAGAGGAGGGAAGTGAAAGGGCTTCAAGACTGCCCTAGGTTTTAACATGTTTGCAGTTTGCTTAGCCATAGTATGAAAGACACTAGCATCATCCCCTTGACCCTATGTCCCGTGGATGCTTCAGGCCTATTCTCTCCAAGAGCCTTTTCCTATTTCTCTCYTCTTTTGGATACTGCTCAGTTCGGGAGCCTGTGCCACGCTGTACTTAGAAGAGGGCATGGAGGTGGAGGGGCAGCTCATGAGACTGGGTGAGGTGACTAATTGYGCTCTCGGTACTGTGTGCAGGTTATCTCGCATGCCATTTCAGAGCACGTGGAGAATGCAGGCGTTCACTCTGGAGATGCCACCCTCATGTTGCCCACACAGACTATTAGCCAGGGAGCTTTGGAGAAGGTAGGTATTGTCCTAACACCAAACAGAGGAAGGAAAATAAGAGTTTGAATCTGCTTCCCCCTTGCTTGGGAGAACTTCCTTTGATTTCAGGAGAAATCAACTCAGTGATGGTTTTTAAAGGCCAGTGTGATTTGTGCAAATGTAGCATGTCAGGACGCCCCCAGTGAGCAGCTGTAATATGTGTGAAGTCACCTGAACTGTGGCAGATTAATTTAAGCATTAGAGGTATRCACTTTTTGGTTCCACTGGGGTGTTGCGTTTTTGTTTTGTTTCTCTTTCATTGTTTTAGGACAAGCTTCCATAGCGGCAGCAGAGCGTCTAATGCATGTGTGCGCCATGGTCCCCTCTSTCCTTCCTATAGAGAAAAATTATGCTTGAGCAGATGGATATGAAGTTTAAAGGAATGCACATATGATGTGATTTATTGACATGATGCTGTCTGTTTGGGGTGGGGGGGGTGTTAATTTTTTATGTATATTTTAATTTTTTAGTTCTCTATTTTTGTAGGTAAAAGCTGCCACAAGAAAGATTGCAAATGCCTTTGCTATCTCTGGTCCATTCAACATTCAGTTCTTGGTGCGAGGAAATGAGGTGCTGGTAAGASCTCTTGTGACTTTGGGAGCAGACTCCGCTCTGGGCATTTTGGTGCATGGTTCCTGCAGTCCCTTGTCACAGAAACTCTGTGGCAATAGCAGTTGTGGGTTTCAAACCTGCTTTGTCTGCTGGTGTGTGGCTTGCTTGAGCCACCCCTGTGTCACACAACTCTCTGAATGTGTGGGAGGGAGCATCCTCTCCTGCCCATACAGTGCAGCCATTGAGGGTTAAGCAGGTCTGGTTGCCTTGTCTGTCAGCAGTAGCTTTAGTTTCTCTGTGGGCTTTGGTCTTTCTCAAAACTGTCAGTTTTGAATATGATAGATAGCAGTGAGACCTATGCCTCATCTTATGAACTGAATGCCCTTGTTTTCAGCTCTCTGATATCGTCTCTGATCTTTGGTTAGTTTGATCATTACAGCAAGCCTTCCAAGTCACTAGAAAGAAAGCAAGATGATTTAAGTGCTTAAGCTATTAATATAAGCCTTTAAGATGGTTATCTAAACAGTCTGGTCTTAGTAGCTATCAATAACAGAAGTACGGCAGATGTCTGGCCCTTTGTGATTAACAGCTGGCATGCTGTTGCTAATGGAGGAAGGTCAGAGGAATGAGAGCAGAGTACGACTGAGGAAGCAGTGAACGGAAAGCCTGACATGGAGTGGAGAGAAGCATTATTGGTGAAAGATCCTGTCTGGGCTAATAACTGAGAAAAATGTACTTATAGCTCTTCATCTTTCTTCTGGTTCACGCGCCGTGTTTGTTACTCATAGTTATTCAGGGACTCCGCAGAGGGAGATAAAGGAGTCCTTCGTTCCTTGCTTTCCCTCAGCTGTGTTTGCCTCTCTAGATTACTCCTCTTTTCCTTCCACCTTTTTTATTCTTGGCTGCYGCCTTCATTCTCACTTGCAGTGATTCCTCTCTTGCTAATGAACTCCACAGTAGGCTTCTCAGCAGGATGCAGAACTTCCTTTTTTTCTTTCTTGGGTCACTGAATATCGGTGAGGAAAGTCAGTAACAAATGATTGCCCGGTCATTCATGAACCAATACTATGGGAAAAAGAACAAGGAGAGCAGAGTATGTGCCTCTTATTCRGCAATCTGAAGAGTATTTCCACAAAGAAAAGGAAGGACTGCTTTCCAGAAACCTGAATCAATCTATTTCTTCACTGCATGATGCCTAATCCTGGTATTTCTCCTTTTTAATCTCATCAGGTGATAGAGTGCAATTTGCGGGCTTCCCGCTCCTTCCCTTTTGTATCCAAGACTCTGGGTGTGGACTTCATTGACGTGGCCACAAAAGTGATGACTGGAAAAGAGGTTAATGAGTCATCCCTTCCCACACTGGAGCATCCAATTATTCCCTTCATATATGTTGGGATTAAGGTACAGTTTCAGAAAGAAGAATGCAAAAAAAGAAAACAAGGCCAGCATCTAGCACTTTAGTAGGCATTAGTACTTTATTGCCCAGAGAGCAGTTTACTCACTGAGAGAATTGCTCTTTGGCTAAAGGCCAAGTTGACCTTTTCCAGTGTCCATTGTGATAATGAATATTTGAAATTTTAGAGAAAAATCAAAGGAAAATTTATCCATTCATTATTAACAAAATTAGTTACCCTTTATTTGTTATTTCTGACCACTCTGAATCATGTTTCTAAACTGCCTGATAAATATGCACTTGCAGAATTGAATGCTGAAGTTCAGGCCTTTCAGTAGTACTGTCGGATGTATATTTGTGGAGATGTAAAAATCTGTGTTTTGAGTGTCCCCAAATTCTATTTCCAAGATTTGGGATATGGGCTTTTCAATGCACAGAATTCCTTTTATATGCACCACCAGTTAAAGTGTGGATGAAAGTCTTAGATCCTTTGATTTCAGTGGGGCCGAGATTTCACTTCACGTAATTACTAAGCTTTTACAGCACCTGAGATACCAAAAAGTACTCTAGACATTATTGAGTGCTAGGTTGGAAAAAAATTAATTGAAGTTCCTAATCATAAAAATCTAGAACAGCAGTGCAGAAAATATGATGGTTAATGAGAATTGTTTATACAGAAACTTTCAAGCTTTAATAGTTTCCATATCAAGTGAATACTGAGAAATGGAAAACAGAGCTAACATCCTTCTAATAAAATGTTCAGACCCATTAAAATGCAATTGAAATCAATGGGCCAAGCCAGCTTATGTTATTTGCAAGCCAGTCAGTCTAGAAGCAGCTTTGCATTTTATTTTGATGCCACAGATTAACATTTTCTGAAATTTTCACCTGAAATTTTTATTTTTGTTAGTGTGATTTATTTTTATAAATTTCTATTATTGAAGTCTGAAGCTTCTGCACTGTTACTAGCTAAACTGTCAAGAGTGCCATCTCTCCTGGGAGTGCTGGCCTCAGTGCGGAAAACGCAGCAGTACTCCTGAAAACTTCGCTACAGAGCCTTTTGCACTGCTTGTGTTCTGTGTGGATTTGTCAAGATAAACTCCTGCTTAATGCCTTTGGAAATGCTAAACTTTGAAAAATGTACCAGTTAAACCTGGTTCTCGTTATTCATGCATCATATTTTCTGTACTTTCACACTTTTGTTGCTAGGAATATTTGCATGGAAATGGGATTTTGTTTCTCCAGCAGTTCTTAAATGCCCAGAAAAGAGAACATGAAACTGGTGCCGCCTTTCTCGACAAAGCTGCTCCCCTGTGAATTCAGAGTACCACCGTTTTAGCTTTAGCGACTAAAATACTGTCGTGTCCTGTTTGCCTGCAGAGYGACAGGACTACTGTGGGCTGACCAAGATTAAATCCTGGGTAACGCCTGACTAAGTGTTTAAATAAGTTAAGATTGCATTACCTGAGCACTGACACGTTTTCATATTCACGGCAAGCAAAACTCAGGGAGCTGGTTAGGAGGCTTTTGTCAATTGTTATCATTCGAGACAAGGTGTGTGTTAAAATGAATCCACCTTGACTGTCAGCTCTCAGCTTGAGACTGTAGAGTTGGCTGCTGTAGAAAATTACTCTTTACTGGTAAATAAAGCAAGACTGATCTAGAAGGCACCGATGCACATACTGTTTACTGACACCCTTTTCACAGCAAAATTCTGCTGTCACATTTTAGTTGGTCATTGTTGGGTGTTATGAAACAGCCTCCCTCTTGTCTGCGATATTACCCTCAGAGACTTTCAACAGAAATATGGCTTTGGATTTAAATACAGATTCTTTTCTAAGCAGCAAGGATGCTGTCTTTTTATAGGTATCATTAGTAGTTTAAGATGATGGAGAGAGTAACTATATAGGAAATTATCCCTTAGCAGAACGTTCTTGAATTGTTCCATGTTTGTCACATGTGGTCATTGGCTTTTTACCAGGGAGTTTCTTTTTTGTTGAAGTCGAATTAGACAGAGAATTCGGAGGCTGATAAAGACTGCAATGTCCTAAATTGTCAGAATAATGATGATGATTAGGGGGTTTAGTATATTCAAACAAAAGGTCAAAAAATTTTGGGGAAAGAGAGGTAAAATCTAAAAATCATTTGCAAAGTTTAATCTTCTTTCTACTGAAAGTGTGTTCCTGTGGAATGCTTTCATTCCTGTGAGTGAAAAATTTCTGTTGGAGAAAGGCTTCAGATAGYATCTCKCCTTGTTTTATGAATTAGATGCTTCACAGCCTTTTTTAAAAGRTGTTTTAAAAATGATAGTGAACTACCACAGATTAGAAATCCGCCATCAGCATGTGAGCAGGCTTACAAGACTTAGAAGGAAGATTTATTGGTGAAGTGCATGTTTATTTGTTCCAGTCCTTCATCAGGATGCTGGGGAAACTCATCTGCCAAGTACTCCTTTGCTTATCAGACTTGACCAATGCTTATTCTAGATTAAGTCGGCTCTCACTCGCTGTCACTGGGTTTTCTACTGATCCATTAAATTTTCATTCACCTCCTTTTAATTTTCCTGTCTTTCACCAGGCTCCAATGTTCTCCTGGTCCCGGCTGAGAGATGCTGACCCTGTTCTTCGATGTGAAATGGCCTCTACTGGGGAGGTAGCTTAGCATTTTTTTTCTTCTTTTTTTTTAAACCAAGAGGTCTTTAAACATTAATTTTTAAATGTGAGCTTGTTACAAGCCTGAATCATAACAGAATCTGTAGGTTCTTCAGAAAAACATCTTTCCTATCTGTAAAAAGACATTGTGGAGAACCCAGTTTATTCAGCCACTGGATGTCCCTCTTTAGCTGCGTCTCAGGTTCCTGAGTTGGACCTGCTTGGTGTGACAGCGTAAAATGAGTTTCTTTAAGAGAGCTGTCGGGTTCTGGGACATTCTC
The DNA here is from genome assembly GCF_003343035.1 of Apteryx rowi. Taxonomy (NCBI): domain Eukaryota; kingdom Metazoa; phylum Chordata; class Aves; order Apterygiformes; family Apterygidae; genus Apteryx; species Apteryx rowi. The sequence goes on along the minus strand of NW_020447419.1, from coordinate 3,332,089 downwards.
AGTGTGTCAGTCCATTTTATGAATCACCTGCTTCTTGACAGACAAGTGTATGCAGCTTTCAAAACCCCCATTGAAGCGTATCAGAATAGCAATATCAAGACTTCATGACCGTTGGTCTTGGAACATACTATTTAATAGCTACAAATATGTGTGGTGATATTTTTGTTGTTGCCTGGTATCAAGGTGTGTCCCAAGGTGCAAAAGGTGAGGAAGAGTGAATAAAATGTGATGGCTGCAGGATTGAGCAGGATGGGAGGGGAGCAGCTGGACTACTTTGCCCACTCTTTCTACAGGTCGGGCTCTGAAGTGCTTCTGAAACGTCTCTCTGCCGTGTGCTTGGGCACACTGTAACAGGCCCAAAGCTGTTCCTATTCCTGCGTAGGCTTGGCGCTCTGGTGTGATGAGAGCCCTGACCCTTTAACGGGTATAGTTTTCCATATACATCACTGAAGAGATCTTAACTCATCTAGAGTAAAGAAGCCTCCAGGTTTGTTTACAAATTATTGCTGATTTGTCAATAGCTTCTGTAGACATATTGACATGATCTTTAAGCTTGCTAGCTCTGTAACTTCTAGAAGAGAGTTGCAGTAGCAAGGGGCTACTGGGCTGAAAAGCTCACTTAAGAAGTGATTAAATACTGAGGCCATTAGAGTAAGCTTAGCTCTGCTCTGTCTTAGCTAGACAGGTGGCAGAGCCTGGGCTGTTCCATTTGACATGAGCTTGGGTATGTCTACATGAGCTGTTCTCATAAGGAAAGACTTACCATTTTAGTGTGAACAAGCAGTAGACCCAGATACATAGCTGGAATAGCCTTAGATTTTCTACTCCCTCCAGAACTGTTTTATTCTGCTCTTTATAATGTGTGTGAAACTAGTATAGCAGAAGATTTCCTCTTAATACAGTTAATGAGCAGGAAAAAGCCAAGTATTCTCCTTATTTTCGGAATAAAATTGACTTCACAGAAAACAAACCAAAAAAAACACCAAACAAAAATAGGATGAAAATGTAACTAAGGGCAAGAATTATTTTTCTGAGCTTTATATGGAGTTAGAGATTATCTTGGTCATAAGGGAGGGATTATTAACTTTTATGAGTTGGAAAGATCTATATTCACAAATGCCGTAAAATGTGACAGTTATGAAGGTCTTTCTTATGAGTGAAGTAAGGATAATAACTCTCTTCTAGTAAAATGCTCAATTATTCCTCAAAGACGTTTTTAACACACGCGACTTGATTTGGGCTTGAATTTGTCACGTCTATTTGGCAAAGATGTATTTTGCTGGCAGTAGCAGTTCCCACATCAGTAGAAATCGCAGTGCTCGGGGTCTCTTGTGTATCATGGTTATTTTGACCACGCTGTAGTGATAAACCTCTGCAGGCGGGCTGGAAACCCTGCTGGGTGGGCTGTCCGTTTTCCTAAAAAAGCCTAGGACATACATAACCCCTCAGAGCCAGATACACTGGAGAACAGACCTAACATTCAGAGCGGTGCTTTTAGGGAAAAGCTGAGAAACAAGTTGTCACGAATTTTTTTTCTCTTCCCTTTTGGGATTTTTTTGTTTGGTTGGGTGTTCTTTTTTTACTTCAGAAGTTTTGGCAAATCATCATTTATTCATCTTGCATGAAATACTGGTTTCTGTTCACCATGGTAACAATGTGACCACGAATGTGAAGGCTCACGCTGTGTTGGGAAGGACCATGAGAGGAAAAGAGAGAAGTTCTCAGTCAGCCCCTCTATCCCATCTGTATATATGTGTAGATTTGTTATTTCAAAGAGAAAAATCTGTCACAATATCTGCTTCTAACTGTTTTTCAACAAACATGGAGTTGGCTAGAAAAAGTGATTTTTTTTTTTTTCCACTTTAAACTGTTACCAAAAATTTTTGCATTCCTCTTTTTGTTATCAAAATTCCAAATTTGGATGAGGAACACAGTTATGTCTTGGAGAAGATCATTACCATATGACCTTCTGTAAGCAACTGAGCTCCACAGAAACTTCTGGATGATGGAGTACTGCTACATGATTTTTATTAATTTATTTATCAAGTTTTTTTTCTTATAAAATAAATTCTTTTGAATTGGTGTGATTGTTTTGTGATTTCCTTTGGTATATATTAACGCTTCACTTGCATTTTCTAAGTCTGTGGAGTTTTAATGGAAGACCATCTTTAAAAGCTATGGTATCTTTCCCCAGGAAGTGCCTGGAAGGACATGACAGCACAAGTGCAGTCTTGGCACAGTTTGCTCCATACACACACAGAAACGTGCCTGCCTGCATGACTCTCATTGGTACTTAAGCATTATATAATGTTAAACATTTTGCAGCGCACTCACAAACACTGTGGAGCAGAAGCTGTGTACACCATCCACATAACTCATAGCAAAATCAATTGCTGTTACTCCTTGGTGTGCTGTTTAAAACTAACGTGTTGCTTATTCCTTTATTATTGCTTCATTAAAATCATGAGATTTGTCTGCAATGATTTTCTAGGCTTTTTTTTTCCCCTTGCCTGCAGACTCCGGGGAAAAAAGAGTCTGATTCTGTGTGAAGAAGTCAAAAGAGCATATTCAAATGTTTTATTCCTCTTTCTTTTTAAAGCATATATGTATTTTTTTTTCTGATGCCTTTTTCTATGTGCCTTTTTGCAGGTTGCCTGCTTTGGGGAGGATGTGAACTCTGCCTTCCAGAAGGCTATGCTTGCCACAGGGTTTACGTTTCCTAAAAAGGGAATTCTGATCGGAATCCAGGTGAGTCTGAAAAATCAAAGCTGTGAAAGACTGACACAGAGGGACTTTAACTGTTGCTTTATTTTCAGTCACATATCTTTATGGCTTAAATGAGAGATGTCCGCTTAAATGCATTTCCCTACAGTCCATCCTGAAATGTGACAGGACAGCGGGAAACAAACACAAAAGAGGGATCTTTTGTGGATTCCCTGGGGCTAGCCCCCTTCTTTCCTCCACTCCTCCTAGTTTGCAGTGGGAGCTGCAGAGGTTTGCTGAAGGCCAGTCCCTTGGATCCCTGCAAGCAGAGGTCTGGGGTTGGGGAATTGGAAAGGAGCCACCTTCCTGCAGTGGGTAAAAGTTCGTAGACKATCTGCTCAAAGAGACCTCCCAGCTGGAACCAGCATACATCTGTGTAGTCACATTTTGCTTTCCCTGTCTTGCCGGAGCTCTCTTGCGCTCCCCAGAGCGCTCTCCTCCTAGGGACTGCATCTCTGATGCATATTCTGCTGCTCCAGTGAGTCTGTATGAGACTAGAGCCTGAATTTGGGGGTTTCATCTCTTGCTGTCGGCATCCCTCAAAGCTGCTTTACATGGCTGGAAGTTTAAACAGTGTCATAGTGGGAACGTCCTTCGGTACAGTGGCTTCTGCAAAGAGCCTTTCCTGAGGGAGTTCCTGGTGGATTTGCCTTGGGAACAGCACAGCTCCGCTTACAGTTCTGGATCAGTAAAGAGAATATGCATTTCAGGATGAAAAAGTAGCCTGGCAGAAAAGCAAAAGGGTTGATTCTCTATCATGGAGTAATAACCAACTGTGAGAGATGCTGAAGTTGGATACACTTTTAAACTTTGCACTGTGTGTGTTTCCCAAAAAATCGGTTGTTTCCTCTGTAAGTAGAACATTCTTGGGCCCCATAAAGACAACTGATTGCCCTCTGCCATCTTCCTGTTGTGTTTGTAATAAGCTTATGCCCTGCATGATTGCAGAAAGCCAGTAAACAAAAAAGTAGAACGTATGAATTCTCCAAGCAGAACATGGGTGTATAAAGTATGTTGGGCTGTCTGTGCCAGCCGAGGGTGTGAAGGAAGAGGGTGAGAACTGGCCAGCAAGGAACATGTCTTCTGCTAGCACAGATGACCACTTCTTCCTTAAAAAAAATTGTGTATATACAGGAATTGAAACCATTGCTAGAAGTTACCTCAAATTAGCAGGAAAGTCTTGGATATCTACCTAGATAAAGTTAGAGTTCAGTATGAAACTCTGGTCAGTTGGTACCTTTGCATCTAATCACTACAATATTAAGATTTTAAAACAGCAGTTAAAAAGGGGAAAAGAAAAGCCAAGAAAAGAAAAAAGAGCCCAGTGTCTAAAATTCAAGCCTGTTTGCCTGGTGGTAGTTAAAAGGGAACAGGCAGCAAAGAGTAATTTTAGCTAAATAAAGCATTTGTGTAACTTCTGTGTCAGTATCTGTTAAACTGAGCCAAATGTTCTTTGTACAAAGGTCTTCAGGAAAAAGAAAAAAAAAAACGAAAAAGAAAGCTAAAACAACCCCAGAAGCCCCATCCCCCAAGCCTTTTATAAGTAACAAGCTTCTGTCCTTTTTAATGAGTGGTTTATAGTTCATTTTCTTGCAAAAGGAACCGGAAAACAACAGATCAGTCACTTAAAGGTCTCTCTTTATCTCAGAAAATTTCGTATATAATTAAACTCCAAAACAAGAAGTGTAAAGCTAATGCTGAGGACCAAATACTGCTCTCTCACCTCTCTGGAGTTTGTCCCATACCCACCTTTCAGTGGTCTTTTTTGAAGTCTGCCGGGTCTGCAGGCAGARAGGAGAAATGAAGCCTCGTAAGAGGGGAAGGTTGCAATCCTGATCTAGACCCGATGCATAAACTACGCGTACCGTCTTCCCCGAGTACAGGCTGGAGAAAAGAGGAGCCCTTCTCTGCAGAAACCAGAGGCATGAGRACAGTGGCAGCAGGTGGACTGTAAACACCAGCAGCGTTGTTCCATTTTAATTGCATACGTGAGGACRTCTACCTCAAGCTGGCAAGGTGGCAACGTATCCTCATAGGAGAGGTACTGGCTCAGAGACAACTGAAGCCACCCCCTGTGGTTGCTGGAGACGTCGCAGCACACAGGAACGCGGATCCCTCTGCTCCCCAGGCTTTCAGCTGCAGCATCATTTCTGTTAGCTGCTCTCACGCACCCAAGGCTGATTCCTGGCAGGAGCATGTACACCAGCCCACTCAGTAAACTGTGAGGAAGGTGCTATGTTTCATCTGCAGTGGATGACAAACTCAAAACATACTCCCTTTTGGAGATTTCTTTGCTTAGTGATTAGCTGCTTTCTCTGATTTTAGACTGGACTTTTAGGTCTTATGTAAATAGAAATAAGCAAATARTGGTGAAGCCTGCTTCCTTCAGATGTGTCTAAGGAGACCCTGACTCAATATGTTTAAGTTATTCGGTACAGCACACCTTTGTGTCATTRGTATTAGTTATGTAGAGATGAGCGGAGGTTGCCTTCTTGAGCGGTAGTCACATAGATGTGACTTTAGCAACTAGAGCAGAGAAGGAGATCTTAGTTTCCTTGCAAACTGGAGCATTTTGTGAATCAGGAGTCAAATGGCTGTAATGTGAATTTTTGATCCACAGCCAAAACAGGTCTCAGTATGCCCAGGGAATGAAACCCAGCCTTGCTGAGAGGCTTCCAGTTTGGTATACTAATAGTTTGCAATTCCTGTGGTAAATCCTACTAAGGCCACTTAAAAATGTGGCTAACTAATCATCTTGAAGGTCCAAGAGGCAAGCAGTCCTTTACATCTGCGTGATGTGAGGCAGGTTGRGTTACCAGCCTGGTCCACAAACCCACCGGCTTGTCCTGGAGTTGTTAGCACTGTCTGACCAGGTGTGACTCGAGGTTCCCCGGGGTTTCAAAGGTCCAATGTGCTCCCGGGGCAAATGGAGCACGGCTGTCTCGTTAGACAAGTGGATCTCTGCCAGTTTATGCAAGCTGATCATCTGACCTCCTTTCTTTTCACAATTTGGAGAAATCTATGATGCTGAAACCCTGAGTCTGCCATTAAATAATTTATATTTTATGCAAGAGGAGTTGAAAAGCTCATTTTATTTTATTCCCTGATTGGGCTATTCAGTCGTATCTCTGGGATGGAGTGCATCTGTTTTACATCTGTGCTGGTGACCACGAGATGCGGAAAACATTAATGGAGTATTTTATTTTTAAATCCCGCCATTCCAAGTCTGTTGCTTCAAGGTAATCTTCTGCCATATCTATTGCCTTAGTTCATTAGGTTCAAAAAGTCTTGCATGCTCTACAGTGGACTTGGATACAGCGTTCAAGACTAGATGAACTAGTTTCATTCTGAGCTTGATCTTAGTAAAAACTGGTATAGCTATACTGAAATAACTGAGGATTGAGCCCTTTACAAATAGCAAGGCATGCTAGCAAATGTGGGAGAGAGGTTATAAGAAATAGAACTTTTCCTATAAAGGAAAAAGAATACTCTTCTCCTGCAATAAATATCTTGCACTAAATAAATCTGCTTGTACTTTTCACCTTTAGTAACTAATGGTTTCTTACACAGGTTCTTTCAGTCAGCTTGTAAATCTGCGGCTGCTCCGATGCAAGCTGACAGCTGTAATTTCTTTTCATGGAGAGGCTGTTTTATGTGTCACAAGTGTTCAGTACATGTTTGRTAGAAGTTTATAATACTGTTGTGAAAGCCAACCCTCCTGACCAGAAGGCAGAACGGTTCTCTCTGACTGGGAAGCTGCCAACCCTGTCACATTGTATATTTATATTTTCCAGTTAGTGTACAGAATGGAACGGCTTTAAAATGAGGTTCTTTCCAGGTCTGCAGTGCTCAAAAAACCTGTTGACTCCTTTTCTTCATAGGAAATAGTTCACCTTTCAGAATACTGCTGTCTTGCCCAGGCAGGTTAAGGCTATCAGTAGTGCCAGCAGGGAGAAGGGAGCTTGCAGTAATCCTATCTGCAAAAGCCCAGACCATGCTAGGGTTAAAAGTGAGATTCAGGCTGGCTTTGAAATGAGAAGGGCATACGTTGCTTTTGATCTTTGCATTGCTATACCTTCAACATCCAGAAGAAAATATATGCCAGCATCAAATTTCTGCTCACATTTTGCTCTGAAATGGCTGGCTCAGGAGCAGACTGCCTACAAGAGGTCGTCTCATCTTTATTTCTTCTGAACAACTGTTGGATCTGGGTGTGCCTTACGAGAGAGCTTCTCAGATGTGCCTTAAGTGCCTGAGTATTCAGGTCCTCGTGGGGATGGGGCATCCCAGTCTCTCAAGTGGTTTTGTATTTTACGTTTCCACRCGCCCATGGGAGTGAGAAATGAACTCCTGCCTAAACATGATCCTGCCAGTTTACAACTTCAGTCAACAACTTCATCGTGCCAGTTTGCAAACAGAGCATCCAAAGGCAGCCCAAAGCCTGTTCATATTTGCCATTTGCCAGAATGGAAGGCCAAATGTTTGGGCAGTGACAGAAAAAACACTTAATTAAGAATGCTACTTAATTAAGTAGGCGTCTCTGGTTGGTGAATTTGAGAAGATGATTGCCCTGATATTTAATATACAGGGCTGTTTTGTAATTGCAGCAAAACTTAATATGGGAACACATACCCTGGTGCTGTAACAAAGCATGTCTCAGCTAGGAGTGACTTTGGGTTTCAGTCTCCAGACAGTTTTCTTGGCATGCCGCTGTACACACGCATGCACACACGCATGTGCACAGGCAGACCAGGCACAGAAAAGTGCATTTGCCTCTTTGCACAGTCTGTAGAGCTGGGTTGCCCAATGAAACACTCTGCTTCTAAATCCTAACTTTGATGCTTTATCTTATGAATTTCTTTTTCAGGATTCCTTCCGCTCAAGATTCCTCAGTGTGGCAGAACTACTTCACAAGGAAGGTTTGAAGGTAGGTGGTTTGGGTACTTAAAGCCAGAGAGCTTTCTAAATCTGAAATGTCATCAGCCAGCTATGGGAAAGAAGAACTTCAGAGCTGATTTAGGGGCAGAGAAAACAGAGGAAATTTTTAAAGTACAGCAGGGATTTTTAGCTGAGTGATCCATAAAGCCAGTGGGTATCATGCAACCAAAAGTCTTCATAATTATTTACTTGAACAAATGGAATTAAGTCACGAACAGCCCTGGCTCTGCTATCAGCCTGCAGCCAGGATATCACATGATAAATCCCTCCAAGTTGTCCAAGAAACAAAACTGCCAGTCAGGCTGTTGTGTATGGGAGGAGGGGAAGGAGGGGAAACCCTTTATATAGGGAAGGTCTTTACAGTATTTCATCTCAATGATACTTGCAAGCTGTGGCTGAATGAATTTTGTGCTGGTTTGCATTTCTCTTGTAACTCTYTTCTGCATCATTTTGTATCCGTATCCCTGCTGAAAGTAAATGCTGTGATCATAGAAAATTGAGGAGTGCTTTTTAGTATTAAGTATTTAAGTGCTGTTTGTGGGTAGCTCAGTGGCATTAGTGTAACTGTTGGATTTACAGTTCCACCTTTCAAGACTTAGGTGCTAGGCAAATAAAAAAAAAAAAATAGGCTCAGTCACTTAGACTGAATTGTAAGACCTGTTGAAAGTCAGAGGGATTTAGGTTTTCCTAACTGCCTCTGGATGTGTTACTACCACTCATTGACTATCATCTGTCAGCAGATCACAGATAACAGAAAATGGGGAAAGTCATGCTGTTCTGTCTCTCTTTTTATATGGAGAGACACCCATGCAATGAAAAATGCCCTCYAAAATCAGTTCTGACAACCAGACTGAACGCTGGGTCTGACCCACATGGGTTAAATGAAAAGTTTTTGTATTATAAAGCACACAGTAACCTGTTTTCCCTTGACAGCTTTATGCCACAGAAGCAACTTCTGACTGGCTCAATGCTAACAGTATCCCAGCAACTTCTGTGGCGTGGCCATCGCAGGAAGGCCAGAGTCCCAGGCTCCCTTCGGTCAGGAGGTAAGGGCAACACTCGGCTCATCAAAGCTGTGTTAGAGAGGTAAGGTGCAAATTCCTGGTCCTGTTGAGATCAGGGATAGTGACTGTAATGGGACTTCAGGGATCCATCCCAAAGTTTCATTTTACTCGGTTCTGCTTGCGGTTGCCACAGCAGGGAGACTTTGGCTTAATTAATGAACATCTCATTGAACAGTCCTGATTAATATGGCATGGATGTATTTCTCCATGTTAAATTTTTTTTTAAGCAAGAGCACACGGGATCTGAATATTTAGCCTTTAATGATACTGAGTCATGTGTTTAATGGAGTTGTGCTGAGTTGTATGAAGGTTGAATTTTGCTTTGTATTGCTAAATGGGACAGAAACAAAGCCCGCATTGCAGCTTGGTACCTTAACCCTTCAATCTTTCTTTCTTAAGATGCAAGACTTAAAATAAATAAATAAATAAATAAAGGCTAAGCTCAAACGAAAATCTTCAGTGTTGTTTAGTTGCATGCCTGTGCTATTCATTGTAGAATTTTGTTAAGCAAGATGCACGGTGATACTGTCTTGTGCATTGTCTCTTTCAGGCTGGTAAGGGATAGGAAAATAGATCTGGTGATTAACCTGCCTGACAGCAGCACCAAGTTTGTCCATGATAATTATGTGATCCGGCGGCTGGCTATCGACAGTGGGATTGCTCTGCTCACTAATTTCCAGGTACTTTCCAGGTCATTCTTTCTCCTCTTAGTCACAGGAGCCCTCAGAGCTTTCCAAGCACTTGTGACCTTAGGTTTCAGTGGATGGGGGCCCTTATTATCTTTGAGAAAAAATAATGTGGCTGAAAATCATGGCAACACAATTGTTYGAATATATTTTCTTTGTGCTACTATGCAAAGTAACATTGCTCAAAGCAAAACAAAAAAAGGGAAATTTGGAGTCCTGTACTGAAGCCCGAGGTTGCTTCTGTTTCATTTTTGGTTCAGAGCAAACTCCCTGCAGAGGATTCCCTGTAACATGTTTAAATTGTGAGTGGGAACAGTCTTTTAGTAGGAAGTCTTGCCAGTACAGGTCCTTAAAGTTTAGAGCAGGTTGGAGCTGTACTTTCTTGGATGATTCTTAGGGCAATCCAATTCCAGAACACCATCCAGGTGGAAATGCTGCCTGTGGGTTTAGTCCTGTTGTAGTCCCCAGCTGCCAAACATTCTGTGTTTTGTTGTTCCTGACAACCCCCTTTCGCTTATTGATAGGGGAAGGAACATTTAGTAATGCAAAGTGGGACTCCTGCTGCCAGCAATACCTCAACTTCCTTTACAAGTGGCTTCAACTGTCACAAAAGGGCCTCATCTGGCTCTCATTAAACACAGCAGCCAAATTCCTGTTGATTTTAGTGAGTGCTGACTTGGAACCCAATGACTTGAACTGATGTCTAGCTGTGCAAAATCTTCTGCTGTGATTTGAGTGAATGGAGAGCAGAGAGAGTGCCAAGCTCTAAGTTCACAGACGGGATAATGCCAAGCATGATTACTACGAATGGGAAATCGAAAAACCATCCTCTGCCTACAAGCAAAACGCACACTGACAACCAGAAAGGTGGTCCCCATCCAAAATYTATTGCCACACCTGCTTGATATGTTTAACTGAGCCCCTCTGATTGCRGAGTTCAAATCTCTTGAGTGTGAGAGGGGAAAACAGCCCTGTTTTCTTTTAAAGGCTTGGACTGTAGGGAGAAGCAACATCTCTCATCGTACAGAGCTATCTTGCCCAAGACAGCCAGCACCTCCATGTACCTCTCTCTGGGCAGCAGGCTCTGGGGCTGAGGCCAACCTCCATGCACAGTCGCTTTGACATTGGTATTGACTTGGATGGATTTGAGGGCTGAACCTGCACAGGGTAGCTGCAGGGGGAGATTGTCAAAGAGTGGATCCTGCTCTATTACTCAGCCTTCTGCAGAAGGTCTTGCAATGCTCAGTCTTCCTCTGCTTCATATTCACAGGTGACAAAGCTTTTTGCTGAAGCTATCAAGTACTCTGGGAAATTGGACTCCAAGAGTCTCTTCCACTACAGACAGTTTGACAGTGGAGACCAAGCATAGAAGAGCTATCCCCAACCTGCAATCTTATCGCTTCTGACACTACGAAAGAGAGGGGATCTCGGACCATCCACCTAACCATCTTTCCATGTATTTTATAGCATCTTCAGTGTTTGTCTTTCCATCTTACAGAGACTAATACCCAGCCAATACTTTTGATTGAGATGTTTATTGGAAAGCCATCCTCTCCTCAGCCTCTACGCCCTCTTTTCCCCATTTCCACTTAGGAGCAAATATTAGTTTGCTAATAGATCTGGATGTCACCATAGCAAAGGAGATGGAAGGAGATGCAAATGATCCTACGTGGGGGTAGTTCCTTCTTTTTATAATCAAGCCTGCTCCTCCTTTGAAGGTCTTTCCTTGGGTCCATACCTGCAGCCATTCTCATGCTGCACTGCTAGAGCCTGGCCCCAAGCTTCCATAGCACAACAGATAGTTTTCTCTTTCCATTGCTGATTATTGAGGATTTTTTGACTTTTTTCCTTATATAACAATTAGCCTTCCTCCTCCTTGATCCACCATGAACATCTGCTGTGGTGCAGAACTGCTGAGGGTCATGACTGACAGGAGCTCTTTAAAGATGAAAGAATACGAATCCCCCACTATTCCATGACAGCAAGTGACAGGCACGATGCAGCTACTTTTTGTTTGTTTTTTAACCCTGGCCAAGCATCATCTTTTGCAGCCTGCAGATTTGTTGGGAGAGGAAGGCTGTATGTGTATGTGTGCTGGAATTGCTTCCAAGTTCGGCTTAGTCCTTCAGGCTCTCTCCTTTTTTTTTTTTTTTTTTTTTT